>NC_051245.2:44793530-44983530 GCF_015237465.2 Chelonia mydas | reverse complement strand
GCCCAGTTGATGCATTATGCATCAGGGCTGCTGCAACTGACAGCCCCTCAGCCAGCATCTACTTGAAAAGCAATGGTGCTAATCAAAGTCGACACATTTGAATGTCCAGACACACACACAGAGAAATTTACTAATCAAAAAGTGTATTTCCTAGGGCTGTCTCCAGAGAAATCCGCAGGAAGAAATTGGAATAATTTATTAGCTTACAAGTTTTCGTTGACAGTTAGCCCAAGGCTATTTATCTCTGTAATAGAGAACGTCTCCAATGTGGCAAAATTGACCAAATCAAACAGCTTTGATCAGAAAATGAATCTGGCAAGGCTGTCTGTCTGCGGGTCCCAGGGGAAAGGCGGGAAACAAACAAAAAGATTTAACAAGTGGTCAATAGGAAAGAGAGAGAGAGAATTTGCAGCCTAGAAAGTCGGGATCCTGCAATATCTTCACACACAAACACTGAAATGAATTACTGGGAAATAAATTATGTCTCACATCATAACATTTAACATTGTGCTTGTGCATAATCGGAGCCATGCAGCCCAAACTGAAATGTGATTCTTGCATAAAGGAGATGATAAATAACTGCAGCAGGGAAAAAATGCTCTAACTTCTCCTTAAAAGAAAAGAAAAATAGAAAGGACTCCTTCTGCTCATGGTGCTGTCAGTCCACATATACTCGGCTTGGCCCTAAAGCGTCTAATAGTTGGATGTCCAGGAGAATGAGTGAATATGAGGAATTAAAAGTCATATCAGATTCTGGTTGAGGCAGCAAGTGTACATTTCTACTTTTTGCTACAGGGGCCACACGGGGCTTTGGCATTTTCCCTTTTCTCTCCCAGTGCCAAAAAGAGTCATCTGTTTAACTGCAAAATAATTAGATAGAAATGAAAACTTTTGGGGAACAGATTAAAAATCAACATTACTACTCCACAGGTGTCACTTCATAGAATGAAACAGGTCCGCCTTTGTTAGGAAGAAAATCATCACCCATTATTGCTAAATCCCAAAATGAATGGCCGTGTGGTTAAACCGCAGGAATGGCAATCAGGAAGACTGTGTTAGAGTTCTAGCTCTGCCACATATTTTCTGTCCCTAAGTCATTTAAATTCTCTCTACTTCAAGTTACCTATATGTAAAAAGGGGATAACAACCAACTGCCAGGAATGAAGGGCTTTATTCCTGGTTGGAGTAAAAGTGCTTTGAGATCTTCAGATGGGTGCTCTAGAAGTGCACAGTATTACATTATTAGTACTTGGCATGAACCCACAGGCTCTGTCTTGTGCAGAGAATGAGCCAGCAATATACCTACATACTTTTGCTGTGTGTTGCAGCATTTCCCCCGAATTAAATTAATTATTTCTCTGTCTTGGACAACTTCTAATCTTATTGTATATCAGTAATAATGGTAGGGGTAACATTTTCTCCTTAATAAGCATGTGTAAATTACAAAGTGAAGGTGACAAAAGTACAATAATATTTTAACTTGATAGTAAAAGAGAAGCAATTTCAGTCATTTTGTTTCTATTGGTAATTAAGTCAGAAAGCTGCAAACTGAAAACATTCAAACAACCCTAGTGCTCAGGCACTGCCATAAATATCTAAATTAGTGGAAACCATTCCATCTAATCATGTGCCCTTCCATGGACATTGAGAAGGATAAGGCATCTTTTTAGATCCTTCCCGACCATTTGATGGAGGTGCAAGTCCCCATGTCTGATCCATATGTCTGTGTATTGTTGGAGATATAATCCTTGCCTAATTGAGTACTAAAGGCAGATCAGCAATTTTGCTTGATCAACCATGTCCAACATAACCTGGTCTATAAAATGATTTGGTGCATAGGTTCTTAGCTTGGGAGTGAATTTATTTACACATTTTGAAAAGGGGTCAGTAGTGTAGTTGTTTTGCTGTATGGGAGAGAAGAAATATTTTGGCCAGCTTCAGATTTTTTTCCATCTTGGCTTAATTTTCTTATATAAAATTTTGTAGACTGCCCATCTGTAGCAGGGACTAATCTATTTTGGTATTTGAAAAAAATACAGATGCCATGTCATTAATGTTTAGAAATTAGCTATCATGCATCTGAGATGAGTTTTGTTATCATTGGGCCAAATCCTGAAGTCCTTATTAAGTTATTACTCTCATGGAGGCAAATAGGAGTTTTGCCTGAGTAAGGATTTCAGAATTGAGTTCTATATTTACATTTTTAACATCTCCATACTACAGATTGACAGTATATCAAAATGACTTGACTGGAGCTTCTGTGAGGTAAGATGTCAAAGATCCACACATTAACATACTGGCGATATATTTTGTAGAGGGAAGCAGCATGGTCCAGGATACAGACAGAGAACTGACTTCCCCTCCTGGCTATACCACTGCCTCATTGGGTTCCATTGGTAAGTCACCTAGGCCTACATTTTTGGAAGCATCAACTTATTTGGGACGCTTCAATTTTTGGGAGCTGAACTTGAGACAGTAACTCTGAGTTTCAGAGTGGCTGAGCATTCACAATTGCAACTGAAGTCAGTGGGACTGCAGATGCTCAGCAGCTCCTCTGAAAATCAGGCCTAAGGTGTCTAAAGTTGTGCATCCAAAATTAGCAGACACATAAGAAAATGCCTGCTTTAGCCACTCTTTGCTTCAGTTTCTCCCTCTGTAAAATGGGGATAATACTTAATCACCTTTATAAAGAGCTTTGAGATCTCCAGGTGAAAAGCACTGAGTGGGCTTAATCCAACTCCCATTCAAACCAATCAGAGTTTTTATGCAGACTTCAGGGGAAGTTGGATCAAGCCCTATAAGTGCTATTACCGTGAGCTGTGCCCAAGATGGTTTAAGATTGTCTCACTGCTATAGAATGATATTAGTAGACTGTTATGACACAGATACAGGAATGATAATGTTTTGAGCATATATCATAGAATGATGAACCTCAACCCTCTTCAATACGCCTTGCCCGTATTCTCAAAGCACCACAGTATGTCAGCACAGGCTGAAAAAGAGCTGGCTGCAAACAATTCATATTGGGCTCAATCAAACGCTCATTGAAGTAATTGGAAATGTCTCTATTGACATCAGTGAGCATAGGATGAAGCCCTCATATGTTTATCTGCCTTTGGGAGCAGACGGTGTCATCCCTGATAATTGGAAGGGGTTCACAGTGACATGCAATGTTTCAGAACACGTCTATAATGCTCAGGTACCTCAAGAATTAGAAGAAGGAATTACAACTTTAGACTTGAAGTTCCCTGATCGTATTACTTTGATGTAGTAATATATTAAAATATATTTCAATTGTTGTGGGTATAACATTTGACTAATATACTGATGAAAATAAGGAGGGTGAGCTTGTTGGCCTTGTGACACAGGTAAGAGGAGATACAAGATTACTATATGGCTGAAGCAAGTACAGTGTAAAAGCCAAAGCACAGCTGACCTTCTCTCTTCTTGTTTTAAATGCCTCCTCTCTTAAAGCCTTTTAAACTCAGCCCACAACCCATTCACAGTGTTGAAGAGGCTCAAATCTGACACCTGGAAATATAGGGGAATGAACAGACCAAATGACATTAAAGCAGTACATTGAAAGTCTGCCTGTGAGTGTGCAGACTTGGGTATGCAAGCACCCGCTGCCCATATGGGTGAAGACTCTGCAAGGGGCAGAGAGACAACCAGGGTGGCTTCAACCTATATGTGAGGGATATTCAGACAGAGGAGCCATCATGAAGTGGTAGGGGAAGGACATGCTGCTGGTGCACAAAACTTGTTAGCTGTGGCTGGTGGGTGCTCAAGGGTTTAGCTGGGTAGGGCTGTTCTGGTAGGTGGGGTTGTGTGTTTGGTGGTGCTGATATGGCTGGGGGAGCCTGATGCAACTGGCTCCAGAGGGAGAAGAGAAAGGCACTCTCACCTTGTGCAGCAGGTTCCACCATATTCTCTTGAGAGCTCCTCCTTCCTGGCTGGTATCCAGTAGGAGAGCAGTAAGAGAAGAGATGCATGGCTGCCTGCTCAGCAGTGCCACAACTGCCCCTGGTGGCAAACAGGCAGAACTGTAGATAAGCATCTGCAGCCTTCCTACAGATTAGCCAAATGCAGATTCAGGTGGAGATAGGGAATGCAGGATAGGGCTGCCAAATGCATGTCATGCACAATGCCTGACACTTGGCAGCCCCACTTACAGAGTCAGGCTGGGCCTCAGTATTAGTATGGGAAGGCTTAGTCAGAACTCTGCTACTATGGGCAATGATCTGTTTAGGTGATGTGTTCACAGGACCTCACGGACATAAACTTCAGCAATAATCTCCCTATGAGTCAGGGGTCAGGTAGACTAACTCTGCGTGGCAATGTCCCACTCATTATCCCAGCCAATTTGTCATGAGGAGAGACTGAGAGCACTTTCAGGCTTGTCTGAGCTCCAGGGGTCATGGACGTTGGTTCATGGTTGTTGGGAAGTGCCACAGAAAGTAAAGAGGCTGGATTCTCTAGCAATAATTTGAGATTTTGGAAATTTGGCCCTTGAAATGCTGTGCAGGGAAGAATACAGTGAGATTGTGTGCTGAGTATGGCTCTGGTAGGGGATGAGCCATAGTGATAGTTATTCTATTAACAGGTGCTGGAACCCTGAATGGAAATGTCGACTCACCGTTGCTGGTATGGCTTGCTAACCACACCCTCGCAATAAAGGAGATGGAAGGAGGAAACTAGAATCTGGAATAGATAGGTCCTGGAGGGAAACGACAGGCCCAGCCTAACTTGATGGGGAAAACTTAAGCTGAGCTTTACATTACTGTAGTTTCAGCTACCCATGAAAGAGCTCTCCTGCTTCTCCACTACCCGAAAAAGGGTGAGTTTGGGTATTAACCTGATGTGTGTGTTCTGTGCTGGAGAGGAATAAGGATATCATGCATTAACATTGCTTTTAACTCTGTTTTGCTTACTGCGGTTTACATATACTTCAGGAGTTATGCTCAACTGCCTAAAACATGGACCTTTTGTGACTGATTCAACCTAGCAGAGTCCTATTACTGATTAAGGTTGTTAATATCAGTGTTTGGGAGGACAAGCAGACAGCCACAGTTAAATAAGAGGTAGTGAGGGCCTTGCACAAGAAACCATGCTTGGACTACAACTTCAGCACTTTTTGTCCTGTCTCATACCTCGTTTTAAGGAAAAAGTTATGACAAGGTGGCAATGCAATACTCAGTTTCCACAGATTTCTTTGATCCTTGTCAGTCTGGATTCAGACCTAGGTATGGAACTGAGACTGAACAGATATAGATGGCTGATGATCTCCTCATTGATATTGGTGTATTGCCGACTAGCCAGTTGGATGTTGTAAGAATGGATGGAGAGTGGGATCACACCTACCTTGCTGGTCCTACTTGAGAACCATCACATGCAGGGTTCTGCAAGTTCTATTTTGTCATCCTTCCTATTTAAGGTATATGTGAAGCCACTAAGGAAGATTGCAAGATGGTTTAGGCTGCAGTATTACCTTTGTGCCTCCGATGCTTAGCTTTAGATCTTCTATCCATTGAAACCACACTCTATGGTCTCTTACTCTTTCAATGTCTGACCAGTAATCTGGACAAAAGCAAACCAGCTCCAACTCAAGCCAGACAAGAGGAAATTGATGCTTGCTGGGAAGGGACAGCATTTGGAGGAGCAGGCAGAAGCAAACTCTGCACAGGATATACGTTCTCTTTTCATCCAAGTGCTTCACAGGTGTCAGGGTTTTAATAGACCATTGCTGTTCCTGCATTCTTGGATAGCAGAAATAGCCTCTCATGCCTTCTATCATCTACAGCTTGCATGAAAGTATTACTGTGCTTTTTACATGGGACCTTGCAATGGTTTTCCATGCCACTGTCACTGCCAGGCTGCGCTACTGAAATGTGCTGTAATTAAGGCTATTTGAGCTATACCTGAAAGTTAAAGCTGAATGTGGAATGCTGATATATGACTCTTTAGTGGAGCAAGCCACTTATAAATTAAACAGAAGCCACTACAAGTGCAGATCAAGATGTTGGAAATCATCTTCAAAACTGTGAATGGGGAGGGACTCACTTCTCTAAGAGACTGACTGCATCTCACTATATACCCCATCACATCAGTTAAGATCATGTCGGAGGCTCTTACTGTCAATTCATAGATATAACAGAGTCATATCCCAGCACCCCTTAGATCAGTTTTACTTATACCACACAGACAAGCCAAATGCAGATTTCCAGGCAGAGACTGTAGCCTCTTCCAACCTTTTTTTGTGACCTTGGAACCTCTGAGTCAGTGGACTCATTGGGTTGCTCTTCTTTATTCCCAGATAGCAGCAGCAACTGCAACTTTGCCCCCAAGAAAATTGGTGTTCCTGTTAAATTAAAAAAGAGGAGAGAAATGGATAAAAATAGAGATAGAAATAAAGAGAAGCATTTGTACCTAGATGCAGCTAAGAAGAGACATGCTACCCTGAGTGGGGAGATACAACTTACAGAGGTAAAAAGTTGGTAGTAGTATTCTTACATACTATTGGCATGGCAGAGTTCCAGTTCTAGTTGCTTTATGGAGCTGACCACCTCTGTTGTTCATCCAAAACTGTTTCTTCTTCCAGGAAGAAATTCTTATGTAATCAAGGTGTTTAGATATCATGGTGATGGACATGGTATAGCAGCCTCAATAGAAATAGAGTATAAATGTTTGTCCTTGGCAGCTGTATGGACATATGGCCCAATGCTCATCTCATGCATTGCTCCACCCTCTTCTGGATGAGTGGGTGTGCCCAAACAGCACTGTAGACTAGTCACTCTATAGCTGTTCAGAAACAGCCTTTCAAAAATGCAAGAGCATACTATAAATCCAGGGTCCAGAGAAATCCACCCTTTTGTTATGTCCCTTTTCTTACCAAGATTCAAACTGCACATTGCCAGGTATACCTGAAAGGTTTTACTTGTGTACTCTCATTACCTTTGAATTGAGTGATGTCCATATATTGGCATTTGTTCCATCATCTGGTGATATCAGGTAACCGGGGGGGAAATGCTCTTCTTGTACTTAAAATTTGTAATTGTTTAATGGCTGAACTGTGGCTGGACATCCCTTTACAACAGTATCTTAGGGTTTTACTGCGCAAAGTAGGTGGGGCTTCTTTTCTTTTGCTAACTTTCTGAGGTATTTTCCACCAGATGTTGATTTACATCAGGCTTGTCTCTGGAAAATCTCTGTACACAAGGTAGTATCTATCAAAGTCTGGGTTAGCTAATACTTGATTATGGCCTCGAGTTTCTTTGAAGAAGTCATAGCCAATCAGGCCACATTACCAAACCTGAGCCATTCTTTTTGGGTGACAGATCTGAGGAACTGTCCCAAATTGAGGTGTCATTAGAGGAGGTTTTGGAACAAATTGATAAACTAAACGGTAATAAGTCTCCAGGACCTGATGGTATTCACCCAAGAGTACTGAAGGAATGCAAATGTGAAATTGCAGGATTACTAACTGTCATCTGTAACCTATCATTTAAATCAGCTTCTGTACCAAATGATTGGAGGATAGCTAATGTGACACCAATTTTTAAAAAGGGCTCCAGAGGTGACCCTGGTAACTACAGGCCAGTAAGCCTCACTTCAGTACCAGGCAAATTGATTGAAACTATCATAAAGAACAAAATTGTCAGACACAGAGATGAACATAATTTGTTGGGAAATAGTCAACATGGTTTTTGTAAAGGGAAATCATGCCTCACCAATCTACTAGAATTCTTTGAGGGGGTCAACAAGCATGTGGACAAAGGAGATCCAGAGGATATAGTGTATTTAGATTTTCAGAAAGCCTTGACAAGGTCCCCCACAAAAGGCTCTTAAGCAAAATAAGCAGTCATGGGATAAGAGGGAAGGTTCTCTTACAGATTGGTAACTGGTTAAAAGATAGGAAACAAAGTGTAGGAATAACTGGTCAGTTTTCAGAATGGAGAGCGGTAAATAGTGGTGTCCCCCAGGGATCTGTATTGGGCCCAGTCCTATTTAAATATTCATAAACGGTCTGGAAAAAGTGGTAAACAGTGAGGTGGCAAAATTTGCAGATTATACAAAACTACTCAAGATAGTTAAGTCCCATACAGACTGCGAAGAGCTACAAAAGAATCTCACAAAACTGGGTGACTGGGCAACAAAATGGCAGATGAAATTTAATGTTGATAAATGCAAAGTAATGCACATTGAAAAACATAATCCTAACTATACATGTGTAACGATGGGGTCTAAATTAGCTGTTACCACTCAAGAAAGAGATCTTGGAGTCATTGTGGATAGTTCTCTGAAATCATCCACTCTATGTGCAGCGGCAGTCAAAAAACCCAGCAGAATGTTGGTCATCAAGAAAGGGATAGATAATAAGACAGAAAATATCATATTGCTTCTATATAAATTCATGGTACGCCCACACCTTGAATACTGCGTGCAGATGTGGTTGCCCCATCTCAAAAAAGGTATACTGGAATTGGAAAAGGTTCAAAAAAGGGCAACAAAAATGATTAGGGGTATAGAATGGCTTCCGTATGAGGAGAGATTAAGACGACTGGGACTTTTCAGCTTGGAAAAGAGGCGATTAAGGGGGAATATGATAGAGGTCTATAAAATCATGAGTGGTATAGAGAAAGTAAATAAGTGTTATTTACTCCTTCTCATAATACAAGAACAAGGGGCCACCAAATGAAATTAATAGGTAGCAGGTTTAAAACAAACTCAAGAAAGTATTTTTTCAAGCAACGCACTGTCAACCTCTGGAACTCCTTGCCAGAGGGTGTTGTGAAGGCCAATACTATAACGGGGTTCAAAAGGGAACTAGATAGATTCATGGAAGATAGGTCCATCAATGGCTATTAGCCAGGATGGGCAGGAATGGTGTCCCTAGCCTCTATTTGCCAGAAGCTGGGATTAGGTGACAGGGCATGGATCACTTGATGATAACCTGTCTGTTCATTCCCTTTGGGGCACCTGCCACTGGCCACTGTCAGAGGACAGGATACTGGGCTTGATGGACCTTTGGACATAAGCTTTTCTTATGTACCTTCTCCAGCATGTTTTTATGTGAGAGGTCAGAGATGGGGTAGAGTTATGGTACTGAAATAGAGCACAAGCCATCTATAATGGCTGACCAATCATAGAGAGGACTCTGCATTTTTATTAGTTTTGAGGAGAAACCATTTTTAAAATCACTTCCATTTAATCTGTCTCTGTCAGATCTTTCTACTTTTCTCCTTCTCTGAATCTTTCCACCTTACATATTTCCACTTTCTTCACAGTCCTAGCCTTCTAGACTTGTGGAGTACTGATGTGACAAACAGAAGTGTTCTACCTATTTGGTTTTACATAGAAATATCTATATAAACCATGGCAAACTCCCTCATCCACTTTCTGAACTCATTCATTGACCACTAAAAGGCTTATAGCACATTCTCCATCATGGAAAATAAAACAAGAATTCTGTAAAGTCCCATCAAGATGGTGAATGCTGATTTCAGCTGGGCATCTGGATCCAAGGGGACCTGGAAATCCATTTGAGTCAGGTCTATTGTGTTTAAACTTTGCCCTACTCCTGAACAAATTGGTCTCGAATCTCAGTGGTCTGTCATGACCACAGTAAACTTCCAGTAATTCTTGCAGAACCTGATGGTTCCATTAACTTCAGGGACTAGCACAACAGGACCTCTGAAAAAGCCAAATTGCTTCCATACTGACTCATGAAGGGAAGGCCCTACTCCCCCTTACAAAGTCCATGATGGGGAGCTCTCCTTCATCTCTCCACTGTTAGGATGCTGGGCAAAGGTACGCAGGACTAGCAGCAGGCATTCAGCAGGGAGGAACAATCACCAGGCTTCAGAGTCGGTATCAAGGCCAACAGTCAGCCAAAGGTCAGGCCAAAGTATAGAGACAGGTCAGAGATCAGGTCCAGGGTCAATACCAGGTATCACGGTCCAAGTCAGAGATGAGGTCAGTACTGGGAGTTCAGGAACAGAGTATGCAGGGTGGTCCTAGCAACTAGCTAGTGACCCAAATTGTTACCTGGATATTTCCTGGACAGCTCCTGGGTTTATGTTTGATGGGGAGCCAATCAGGTGCCATGAGGTTGCTGTCTGTCAAACCCTTTGAGGTGTGACTTCCTGTGATGTGTGGCTGCACTGGGTCGTGGGCAGGGAAGTGCAAGCTGGTTGGAGTGGCAGCTGCTGCTGGATGCCAGTGTGGATGTGTTTGCTGCCTGGCAACCCTGCAGGCCCAGGTTTGAAATGAGATGGCCTTTATAGTCACACATCAAGACCAAGTTGCCCTGATGATTTAATTATTTTTACATGGCAGCCATGGTGTTTGAGAGTTCTCTTTGTCAGTTCCACCATGTCAGTTACATCACTTTAGAGATGGATGGGGGAGACCAGAGAAGAGAAAAGAGCGATCTTTGGAGGTGGTGTTAGCAGTGGGGTGGCTCATTCTATATTTGCTTACCACCACCCCCAGGACTCAGGGGGTTGTAGATAATCTTTCCTGCCACTCATTGACAGGGGTTCACAAGACTGACAAACGGCTTTTACTACCTTGAATACCTCAGGCCATTCGACATGTTCTGGATTCACAAAGACTCCATAGATTTTCAGAAACAGACTTTCAAAACTGCAATATCAGACATATTCTGGGGCCGTCTAGTACAGTACAGTAAAACTCCCTGTGGCCATTGATATGGCTCACTCAGTTGAAGGCCCTTGCCATTGAAAACCACTTTCCTTCACAGTTCAATGGAACATCCACTATAGGGCATGATACAAGACATACGGCCACATGCTCTTGTCCGGCACAGAAGTATGCAGAGCAGACCAAATTAATGCAAAGCTCTGAGACCTCAATGGAACTGTAGCATTTGAATGTTCTCCTCACTTCTTGCCTTATTCTGGCAGTTCGTAGGGTAGAAAATGCAATGGAAGGCTCCATGAAGATCTACATTCCAACCCCCAGATCCCTCTCAGATAGATGAAGGGTTTTTCTCTCCACATTCCACCTCTGCAGTTCCCACAGGCATGGCAGGACCAGTGTTCATCCTGTTGTTGGATACCAACTTCCAGCTGCACTTTGCAACAACAGCATAGAAAGATGCAGCAGGAGTTAAGATTTTCAAGAGGCTCGTCTGCCATCTGCAAAGGGAAGGAAATTAACATGACTTCCAGTATGTTTGGCCCATGGGTTGCACAAATATTTTGTAGAATGGGAAAAGACGATTACATAGATGGGGAAAGCATGTTGTGTAGCCACTTTCCCCTCTCTACAGGGCCCCGTAGTATATGCTCCCATCCACACCATGCAGAATTTGCTTCTATCCACACCATGCAGTGAGATAGAAATCAAATGGACTTATTTTTTTGGTTGGGCTTTTGGTTTATTTTGTTTGTTGCTCATCTTTTTGTAGTTAATACACTTCAGATTTGTTAGCAAATGCCTACCAGCTGTGGTGCTAAAGTTGTAAGTAAATGTTTTCCTTTGTGCTTTTAGTTTTTCTTCATAACTGCTACTTAAAGTGAAATGTCAGTTTCCCAACAAGCAGTATATCTTTAATTATGGCTTATGACTCCTAGGCATACTGGAACAGTGGAATTTAAACTACATTCTTTTTTATTGTTATATCATACAGAACTTAGGACTTTGTGACCCTGTATGGAATATGAGTGACCATTTATAATATTATAATGATAGCAATATTTCAAAATTGCAATGAATCTTACAAGATATGCCAAGTAAGGTATCAGAGGAAAAGTTATGATTTGCCAACTATGATAATCTTGTTTATATGTTTGCATCATCTTTGTGTCGTGCATTATGAATATGTATGATATATCTGTATCTCAAACCTGTGCTGTTTGTGGTGACCCCCTTAGACAGATTGGCATCAGCACTATCTAGCCGGTTTGATGGCCCATCAAGGGCAAACAGCTATACAATGAATCCATTGACAGAAGCCAGCGGCTTCACCTGTGAGTCAGCAGTACACGTAGGGACATGCTTGTGGACAGGGGTCTCCCATGTGCTGTAAGTTTGTGTTTGGGACAAAGGAAGTACAAGCCACATGGCAAAGGATATAAAAGGGCAGCTGCATCTTCTCCATTTTGTCTTCAGTCCTGCTTCTGACCTCTGGAGCAACTTCTCTACAAACTGAAGCACTGAACAAAGGACTGACAGATCCATCTAAGCTTTGGATGTGTTCCAGAGGGACTTTCAAGCCAGCAAACTCACCAATGCTGCTAAGAATCTGATATGTGGACTCTGAAGTCTTACATATATATCTAGTTGCTTTACCATTTAACCACTCTCTTCTTGTTCTTTCCTTTCCTTTTAAAATAAACCTTTAGTTTTAGATACTAAAGGATTGGCTGGCAGCATGGTATTTTGGCTAAGATCCAAACTAATATTGATCTAGTAATGTGGCTGGCCCTTAGGGGTTCAGAAGAACATTTTGTACAGTGAGCAGACTTTTTAAATAACGTCTCACCTTACTGGACCTATGTGCTGACTGGGAGCCAAAGAACTGGAATGCAACAAGGGGGCTGTGTGATTTCTTTTTTCAGCTTCTTGATAACCAATGAGGGAGATCAGGAGCACAACTGGTGACTGGTTGGTGAGTCTGACTTTGATGTTAACCGCCAGTTCTGGGAGAATCTGCTCTTCCTTTTGCAGCCTGCCCTGACCTTGGCATTCTCAGTGTAGGCTACCCCAGGTGTCCTGGGTCACAGACTCATTTTTTTCTTTATCAAAAAAGATGTAATCAACATTTGTTGGTATCCTCGCCGGAATCCCAGGCCTAAAACTCTCTGGGTTTCAGCTAAGGAGGTCTTTTACAAAGTTAAAAAATTAAATCTAGTCAGACAGCTGAAATATTGGTATCTTCTATAAGTGAAAACATCAGTGTTAATTAAAGCTTTAGATACATTGAATTTTGTCTTGATTTTGTCTTGAAAATAAAATTTATTCTAAACTCCACTGCTTTAATATGCCCAGGAGTCATACACCCAGAATTTTCATGTGCTTCTCACAGCAGGTGTTAACCAAGTGCTATCTCTTTGAGACCTTTGAGCATTAGTCCTGCAATGACATCCCACTAACTCTCAATACAGGCTAAAAATTCACTCATGAATCATGACTTCAGCTAGACTTCAGGACCTCAGGTCTCCTTTGACCTTAAACACACTCTTCAATGCCATTAAATAAATTAAATGTTTAAATTACTTATATTAGCTTTAATTATATAATTATACAGTCAATGATAAATAAATCTATGAAGGCGAGAAGCTAATTTAAAAAAGAACTATTCCCAATTTTGAAATGGAGGAACACTCCAGTGGAAATTGCAGCCTTCTTTTTGCAGCTAGCTGATTTTAAATTACTTGAAGCTTTCCCCAAAGTGTGACAACAATGTAAAATGCACAACAGACTATATGAGTAATGGTATCCTGTCTTACAGTATTTTAATTTTTTATTGTAGTGTTCAAGATGTTAGTTACTTTCTAAATATTCAGTGAGGGACGGCTCCTGCTCTGAGGAGCTCATGGTCTATGGATAGAGAGACAGGTAGACAGAGGTTAGGGGAAGGGGAGCAACAAAATAAGGGCGTTATGTTATTATAAAAAAACCTTTATAAACAGAGTTGTCTGTTTTCAATGGGAATAGACTAACAGTATTATATATAACTACATTGTCTAAGGTATCTACCTGCAAACTCACTTGTCTTTGTAGTTACATGTACAGACTCCCAATAACCATAAACAGTTTAGAAAAATAAAAATCTGGTTTTGCAGCACTATGGAATCCACTTTGGGGCAAATTATCAGTGATGCACACATCCAGCACAACTGAGAAATGAGGCAGCAGGAGCAAGAGGTCCACAGATAACTTCTAAATGAAAACACATAGCAGCAAAGGCAACTTGAATTGTTATGCCAGCAACAAGCTCCTGCTACTGTTCAGCACAGACCACCTCTACAATACATGGCTATGTCACAGGACAATAGCATCTACTGGCCTGCCCCAGGCTACCCAGTTTCCTGTGTGCATTCCCACAGAACTCAATTCTGGCAGATAACAGGAGAGAGAGAATAAATTCCCAGGGAAAGCAGGCAGCTCATGTCCCCATAGTCCCCAAACTACATTTTCCCTCAGTTTTCTTCTATCACACTGGGTACTTATTGCAGCGGGGCTGTAGTTCAATAAAGTTGATTTACACTGTTTATTTCAGGCAGGAGTCCGTCAAGCATATTTTATTCTGGCATTAATGCATCTCCAATTCACTACTTCATAGCTTCCTTCCACCAGAGTCCTATACGTTCCATAAAAAATAAGTTAAAAAGAAAAGCAAAATTACTACATATAGTCACCTACCCCTCTCAAAGGGACCAATTGCATTGAATAGTAACAATTGCCAACATCTAAGCCCAAATCCACAAGGGAATGTAGGCACTGCAATGCTGAGAATCACAACGCCTAACTCTTAGGTGCCTAGAAAATCACTGGAACAATAATGCGATCCCCAAAGCATGAGTTAGGTTCGTGGGCACCCTATATAATGACTGGGAAGAGAGAGGCACCTAAGAACAGGATCCAAAAAACAGCATATGCTAGGTGGGAGCCAATGGGAGGTGCAGATGAGAGGGGAGTGTCCTAAACCCCACCCCTCTCATGAAGATAGGCGCCTACATCCGGGCTGCAGGGAGATGACTATCTCTGCTGGCGATCCACAACCAGGAACCCTCTCCTGGAGTCAGGTGGCATAGGCACGTAAGTTGTTTTTGGTAAGAAGTAGTTAATCACCTGCCTCATTCCATGCAAAATGGCTGGAGGAGGAGATAGGGGTGGCACCACAGCCCACCTTAAAACTTTTTAGCCCAGTGGTTAGAGCACTCACCTGGGATGTGGGGGGACAGTTTCAATCCCTGGGAAAAAGGATTTGGACAGGGGCCTCCTACCTCTCAGGAGAATGCTGATGTGGAGCTCCCTCAATCTCGTGCTTAAGCTGTCCCACCACTTATAAATATTTAAAGAGTCATTATGTCAGAGAAAGAGAGAGCGTGAATGAGGATGACTCTATGCCCTGGTGGTTAGGGCATCCACCTGGGAGTTCGGAGGCCCAGGGTCCAGTCCCACTGCTGTAATGGTGCATTAATTATATATCTAAAGTGGAATGGCTTCAATAGGAGAGATTGAGGAAGCCCCACATACAAATTTCCCATAGGTCACTGGTTCGAGCACTATCCTGAGAAGTGAGAAACCCCTCTTCAAATCTTTTATCCCTCTCAGGCAGAGGGGGAAATTGAACCTGGTCTCCACATCCCAGGTGAGTACTCTAACCTTTGGGCTAAAAGTTACAAGGTGGGCAGCAGCCAAATTTTGAATGGGATCTGATCTAGTAGGCGCCCCCTGAGCTCACCTACTGGAGTGGGTCCCACAGGTGAGATACCCGGAAGAGTACCTGTCTTCCCCTGATTTGTGCATTGCATTGGGCTTAGGCAGGAGATAGGACTCTGGACGCCTAGAGCTAACGGCAGCACATATGCCCAGAGGCAGGATATAGGTGGCTAGGGAACATTTGCAGTGAAAATTTAGGCACCTACAGAAGCTGAGCGGAGGTATGTGAATTGCAGTGGTGCTTAAAGTTGGGACTTAGATGCCTAAGTACCTTTGTGGATCTGGGCCTTAGCTCTGGCTCTATCAGGGATCAGTATCATCCATCCCTCTCCTTACACTGTCAAAATGTATGTACAGAGTATATGTATACTGTGGGGCACATGCCTACAGCAGGTTACATGACATAAGACACAGTCTCAGGTGCCATAGCTTGTCTGTCCGGTTATGCTCAAGTGAGGAAAGTCCAAAGGCCATCTCACTTCACCATGTATTGAACATCTCACCCATATTTGAAAAATTTCATGAAATTACTTCCTTTTTTCAGCCAGCTATAATGTCAAACTCTTGCCTAGGCCCTTCCTCAGTACCCTGCTGCCAGCTTCCTGGCAGAGATTTAAAGAAACTGCAGGCATGCCCTGACACACAGAGGGAGGAATGAGGATCAGTTCCTGCAGCAGTAAAGTTAGAAACAACAGTTGCCAATACTCCTTCCAGTGAAAGTTAGTGGGAGAAAAAGAACTCCTGATGTTTACCGAGACTCCAGGAGCTTCTGGAATGAAGACCATTGCTATAAAAAAGTAAGCTGTGCTTACATCACTTACAGTGTCATAGAAATTGTAGGGAAAATGACCTGTATATTGATGGACTCCATGTTTAAATTCTAAGTTCAGAGTGTTGCACTAGCAGGGAGAACTAACGGGATCTTGGTTTGTGTGAGAGGGATGTACAAATCCAAGGCTTTGTTGCAGCACTTTATAAAGCACATTGAAAACATCCAGTTTTGGACATACTCTTTGCATAAAGATAAAGTGGAGATTTTCAAAGGCACAAATGGTAGTTATTAATTTTCAGTCAATATTTCTTATTTTTGTAACTTTAATACATCACTTTTAAAAAGTCAATTACATTATTATTGGCTAGATTTTTATAAGTGACTAGTGATTTGAGGGCATTTTAATTTTTGGGTGCCCCACACGAGACACCTTGCAGAACCTGATTTTCAGAGGATGAATGCTCTTCACTTTCTGATAGATTCCATTGCATTCCTGACTTTACTGGAGCTATTCTGTCTTTACACTAATGTAACAGAGATCAGCATCCATCTCAGGCCTGGTCTCCACTAGAAAAATAGGTCAATATAACTAGGTTGCTTGGGGTGTGAAAAATCCACAGTTAAACCAACCTAACCACCAGCGTAAACAGCACTAGGTCGACAGGAGAATTCTCTCCAGGAGGTAGATTACGTATGTTGATAGGAAAACCTCACCCATTGACATAAGTAGCGTCTTCACTGAAGCGCTGCTGCAGCATTTTAAGTATAAACAAACCCTTAGTGTTAAAGAGAAAGATGAGAGGAAGGAAGCCAAGAAAACCCCAGTGTGTTTCTCCCAGAGTCACCAAAAGTTTTTAATTTGGTTGGTCCTGGATGAAAATAAGCTCCATGGCTGCTGAGGTCGGATAGCTGGCAGTGCTTGTGCAGGCTGAAAGCTGTAGAACTGCTTCTCTACAAACTATGATATATCAAAGAATTTAGTAGCATAAGCAACACTCCTGTCAAAAAATTGGTAGCTGAAGTAAAGAACAGGATTAAACTCAGTACTGTACAAAAAAGTGAAAGTGTATGGACAAGAGAAGGTTTATCCAATCTGTGGGTTGATTCACTTTATCACAGTAATGGGGTTGGCATGTTATATCAGCCTCAAGGCACAGTCTGTGCCTGTGAAGAATTTCATC
The DNA here is from genome assembly GCF_015237465.2 of Chelonia mydas. Classification (NCBI taxonomy): domain Eukaryota; kingdom Metazoa; phylum Chordata; order Testudines; family Cheloniidae; genus Chelonia; species Chelonia mydas. The sequence goes on along the minus strand of NC_051245.2, from coordinate 44,966,163 downwards.
TTTTAAGATACAGTGTATTATGGTTCCTCACATTATATTGTATTCCCTATATTTTCTAGTACGTTTCTTTTTTTCTATTGTCAGAAATGTGTCTATTTTACTTTTAATACTCAGTTGTCTTATTTAGCATCCACACATTCCAGATGTTTAATTTTAATGAAAACATAAAACAATGTAGATACCCTGTGTCCTCCCTTCCTAAAATGTGGTCTGCATTTTGGAAAATTTTCTAAATATCTGAGTTGAGTGGTCAAAGGGAGCAGTAAAAGCAGGGGAGGTGAGGAGTTAGACTAAACAAGGTAGTTTCAATTTTTCCCATCAGAATTGTCTGAAATCTTGGAAAACTTCAGCATATAAGTTAAAGTCATGCCTGGGCTGTGCTAACTTGCATGGCCAATTCTTACTTAGCTGATCACCAATGGTCTCACTGATCTTGGCAGCATTACAGGGCTTAGATTTTCCATACAGATGAACTGTTCTTGCACAATTTCTCCAATAAATTAGGCACAAATATAAGGGCTGATCAATTTTTTTTTTAATCAAAACTGTTTTTTTTTTAATGCAAAATTGTTTGGGAGTTGGGGGTTTTTGGACAAAATAACTTTTCATGAAATTTTTTTCTTTCTATGAAAACGTTCTGATTTTAATTGAAGAAATGAATGCTGGACAATCAAAAAATGTCAATTTGGAAATGCCATCACCATGTCTTATGGGAGCTGTAGTACAAAGGCCTCATGTCCCCATTACTTTCTCTGGACTAGGTTCCCCAGCCAGACTACATCCCCCAGGATGCACTATGGCCAGCAGCTTCTATGATTCACCACCTACCTATGAAGGGAGACCATAGTCCATCCCAGTTTATAAAGAGGAATGGGAGCATGAGACACCAGAAGCACAGTTCCCATGAGGCATCATAGTGGCATTTCTAAATAGAATTATTTTAGTTTTCAAAATTATCCAGAGGGAAAAGAAAGCCATCCACCTCTAACAAATAAGCTTTGCTTCAGCATCTGACGTGCCTGTCTTCTCTTTCCATCTATTTTATTTCTTAAACAAACATCTTTATTGTGTCTAATACATGAAGAGTTCACTTTCTCTTCAAGGTCCTCTATGATCTCTTTCCACAATAATGATATACAAATTCTTATTTTGCAGTCATCGTTTGTTTTCAGAATTTCCTTTTGTGATTCTAATGCTACAACTAAACAGACAGCATTTTTGTCATTTTTAAACACATTCCTCTTTGAGAGAAAAGTGATTATCTTCTACTTGATATGTCAAGATCCCAAATGTTCCCATTTTCTTCTGCTCTTATTCCTATGTATGCTTTTAGACCATAGGATCTATCATATTACATTGCATCGAATTATAGTTTGAGGAAACAATCTAGATTCATAGTGAGCATAGTAATGGAATGTTAAGCTGTATTATACTGTTCAACCATGATGTGGTGCTATGTGTAACAAAACAAGCTCAAAACAGCCATTCCTGGCAGTGCATTAAAGGATCTTATCATGAACACCTCCGGTGTATCTCTCTGGGAAGGAAGCTCTGTAGCCAGTTCATAGCTAGTACAAGAGCCTGACCTGCATTCTACCATGTACAACCAGTACATGACATGGTGTCAGAAGTAAACTAGTGCCAGAGGAGAACAGAAAGAAAAGGAAAACAGCAATAACGGTTGCAGACGAAAGAAAAAAAAGCAACAAAGGTTGCAGGATCTCATCAACATGATACACTTCCGTGCCCCTGAGAAAATCAGCTTTTAAAGACCCTCAGAATGGACAGGATACAGGATACAGAATTTTGCAAGGTTTTGCACTACTACAAAACTCCACCAGAAAACTGGAGATATTCAAGTATCTTCTTTAATTTATGCTATAAGGAAGCAGGCAAAGCATATCTTTAAATATTTTGCCTTTACTGAAGACTGATACAAAGATTCTATCAAAGGATTTTGGGTATGTTTCATGCATACTGTATACTTCAGAGAAATGTGATTTATGAAAGAGCATGTATTCACCAAAAAATTCGAGAGCCAGGAGAAAATGTTGAATGTTTTATAAGAGCTCTGCATGCACTGGCTGAAAACTGTGATTTTTGGAACTGCAAAACATGAAAATATCAGAGACAGACTGGTTATTGAGTGAACATATATAAGCCTCTCAAAGCAACTACAATTAATGACAGACTTAAATCTATCCACAGCTATACAGATAGCTAAGCAGAATGAACGAGTCAAACAGCAGAACAAAAAGCAGAAGCAATTTGAAAAACCTGATACTAGCTTAGAAGCTGTAAACGGACATGGCATGAATGCTAAAACTTATTATGATAAAAGCCCTTAGGCTACGAGTGAGTCTCAGGCGAGTTACAAAACCTTTAAGACTAGATGCACAAGATGTGTAAAATTTCATAGGTCAGGACATGCATGTACAGCTAAAGATGAAATATGTACTAAATGCACAAAATATGGACACTTTGCAGCTGTTTGCCATAATAAGGTGACAATTACAGACAGTCAAAAGTCTGAGAGTGGAAAGTTCAACAGAAACCATCGATTTCTGCAGTTTTTTCCCCTCACAAACAACAATGAGCACAGCAAACTCTATAGATGGCAGATGCAGAACAAGTAGAAGATGATGACTCAGAGGTTCCAAAGTAACAACAGCTTGTTGCAACTAATGCACAGACAGATTAACAAATTGTTACCCGTTCGGGTTGTGTAACTAGAAAACCAGTACGATTCAGAGATATTTAACAGATCGAGCCATTCTGAACTTTAAAGATAATGTTATGTTAATTTTTTAAATGATAGGAACATAAAGCTTAAAGGGGGATATGTAATGGAATGTTAAACTGTATTATACCATTCAGCCACCAGGTGCCATCATGTGTAAACTCACAACAGCCATTCCTGGCAGTGTATTAAAGGATTTTATAGTGAAACACATCTGGTCTATCTCTCTGGAAAGGAAGCTCTGTAGCCAGTCCATATCTGGTACAAGAGCCTGACCTGAAGCTACCGTGTACAAGCAGTACATGACAGGCAGGATTTGGAGGCACTGAGTGGGGATAATAGCAGGTAGTAAGGACAAATGGAGTTACTAATCCAGCAAAATGGGGCTGTAAAGCAAATGGAGTTTCTGGGAGTTGCCGGAGGAGTTGGAGTGGAGGTAATTAGGACCACTGGGACAAAGAGAAAAGTTAAAGTGCAAAGCAGGTGCTTTCAAAATAAGGGAAGGGCTGCAAGCAGTTAGAGGGAGCATCCGAAAATCCAAAAAAACCTTAAATCACAAGCCACTTCTGAAAATCGACAGATTCACATTCCTCTGCTCCTAGTCAACATCATAGCACATGCTGGCCAAAACATTAAAACACAGAGTAAGAGGCTACTGTAATTTCTGTCCCAAGAGGAGGAGTAAAAAAGACACAGCCCAGAAGCAGAAGTCTCTCCTCTCCTTCTGAATTGGCTTTCCACCTGTTTTTCCAGAACCCACATTTTTGTACTACTCGGATTGTCTGGGCCACTGTTTCAGCATTGTTTGGACTATTTTGGAAGACCTCTCTGTGAAACAAAGAAGTGAGGAAGGAAGTGCACCTGTGCTAGAAGATTTTGTGGAATTGTAAAAACATAGTCATAGTGTGGACTAAAGTGCAGTGGTCTGGTGATTGTCGCTGCCAGCATATGGCTTCCTAGGGCTTTCACTGAGTAGCAAGAAAGCATAAACAAGAAGGACAGAGAGTAAGTATTGGTTAAGTTGCTGGAGGAACCAACATAACCCTAAAGTATATGGTAAGAAATCAGTGAAAATTGAATTCTATTTTTCTGTATTGCAGCGTTTGTTACAGGGCTCTTTCAAGCACTATAGGTCAGGCAGACACAATCTCAAGTTTGACTATCTTTGGTTGTTGGGCTACATGTAGATATTAGTGCTCCTCCACTTATTGCTGACACATACTACAGAAGTGGTACAATAGTGTACTCCTATATCATTCAAATCTTCTGGATGAAAACAAAGATGGATTCGGGAATATGCAGAAACACCATCACCAAATGATGAATGGAGTGCAGCTCATCCTCCGTCTATATATCTTATATTGGCACCTGCCACTGCAGTATCTGAGAGACAGCCCTGTATTTTATATATTTATTTTTAAATAGCAAGAGAGATGCCCAGTATTCGTCAGCTCATCCAATTCACCAGATCAAAAATGGACATTGAAAAAACTGATGCATGGCAGAACGGCCTTTCTGTTTGTGCTTGTAATGCACAATACAATATCTGAGATATAGATGCACAAGAGAGAAGGGCAATTCATATAAGTGGTCAACAAAAGATCAAGAATAGTGGCATTAAGCCAAAGCAAGGAATTCTTAAGTCAGGTAGTAGGGAAAAAACTATACCTGTAAAGAAAAATATCCAAGGAAGAACAAGTTGACACAGAGTGAGTGGACTGAAAAATTGCCATAATTGGAAATGTTCCTGGCAAGATTTGGCAGTCAGCCACTGGGGATACTTAGGAAATAATTGGATCTATCTTTGCCATAATGCAAGGAGGTAGATTACATAACTCACAAGGCTGCTACCAACCTCATGTCTATACATTTATGAAGGTGTGTTCAAGATTTAGTGCAAATATAATGTATACTACAGAGCCAAATGAATTCATTTGGGTGGCTTTGGCAACAAGGTTATTCATTATTGTCATTCATGTATATTGGAAGACATGTGATGTGAAGTTCATAATTGAAATGTTATGAATACTTCAACATATGGATCTTTCACATCCACTTAATTGCCAGTTTAGTAATAATTTTATGTAATGAGGAATTGTTAATAATACTTGAAATACTAAATTGACGTAATCACTAAAAAACGTAATATGACATCCACTACACAAAAGATGCTATAATTTGTTACACTTTCAACAAAGAATGTAACATTGCAGAACAAGTCAAATCTTTAAAAATAGCTAATCTATGAAGTTTCAACAATATTTCTATATAATTATATTAAAGGTGAAACTGATAATGAGATATTCCCTTCTCTCAGTCTTAGAGTATTTTCTTTGTTACCTTCCTCCAAAGAGGATGAATCTAGGCTTTTCTCAGTGATGGCAGATGACAGAACAAGGAGCAATGGTCTCAAGTTGCAGTGAGGGAGATCGAGGTTGGATATTAGGAAAAACTATTTCACTAGGAGGGTGGAGAAGCACTGGAATGGTTACCTACGGAGATGGTAGAATCTCCATCCTTTAGAGGTTTTTAAGGCCAGGTTTGACAAAGCCCTAGCTGGGACGATTTAGTTGGGGTTATGCTGCTTTGAGCAGGGCGTTGGACTAGACGACCTCCTAATCTTCCAACCCTAATCTTCTATGATTCTACGATTCTATGGTATGAGAGAAAAATATACACTTCTGATAATTAATAAGAGCCTGATCCCGAGAAGTATTAAGCAACCTTAATTCTGATCAAAGTCAGTGGGAGCTGCAGATGCTCACTACCTCCCTGGATCACACCCATATATGACAAAAGAATGAATTTCTCCAATGAAAGTCCAGAAACATTGAATATTATCCTCACAGAAATAAATGTGAAACCCTTTATTGACATTAGAGCTGAGTGAATAATTTTCAACAAACAACATTCAACTAATTTTGCCTGTTTTTTCTCTTGCAAATTGCCCACAGATTGTAAAATTCTTGGATGTGCTTCTTCAAAATTAACCACAAATTTCTTCAGTGTATTTCCACTTCAGAATCTGTTTTTGGTGAATATTTGAGCTTACATTCACTATTTTGTGAGTTATTCATGCTAGTAAAGCTTGAGCACTCAAATGTTTGTGGAATGGAAACATGAAAGTATTGTAAACATGATCTTACTGAAATTTACTTTCCACTTCGAGCAAATATTTGTGCAACATTTTCCTACTAATTTTCTTAGTTTTAGTTGACAGTATGGGCTAAAATCTCACGGATGTGCATTAAGGAGAGAAGTAACAGCAGAACCCTCTTCAATAATGCAGTGTAATATTCTTGGAATATGCAGACAAGCTGGACAAGAATAGCCCCATTTAATCAGCCTCAGTCCAGTCCCCTTACCTTGCTGAGTGAGTTCTCCTGCACGTCTCAACCAAGTGGCTAAATGCAGGAGACCCTGGCTTCCCTTGCTGTCAAACTCCTGCCAAGTCCCAGTCAGTGAAGGTATTCATATCACTTTTCTCACAACTGCTGGCAACCAGCTTGGTGCTAGACTAAGTTATGCTTCTCCAGCAAATAATTTGTTTGCTGGTTTCTGAGCTAAGTGTAAAAGCAGCTGGCCCACCGACATATCCTACCCACCATTCCTGAGGCTGTGCCCTACTTTTTGACCATGAAAAGAGGTACACATGAGCATCTTCTCACTCTGTGCAATGTGTCTCTGAACTATTGTTCAGCCATTTAGACTTTAAGTTCCAAAGGCCACCTCTCCTATGTTCTCTATTCAGCATCAAGCCACTGGGGGTGCTCACCAAACAATAATTGCATATAAAAATACTTAGCACTTTCATAGCACTTTTTACCTTCAGAGTGCTTTACAAATATTAACTAATCATTGCAGTAGAGCTCTTGTGATTATCAAATGCCCTTTATTGCTGTCTAGGCACCATCACTATAAATGTTATGCCTGAAATATATGTAGCCAGATAAATCCTAACTCGACCAACTCTTCTTTGGAAATGGTATCTTCCATCTCAAAGGCTTTCCTTGAGTACGTTTATTTTACCACGTAAGACATGAAATCTGGTGTCTCTTTAGCTGTTCTCTGTATACACTGTTAGATTCAAACTATGCAGTACTTAAGACCAGTTTTCTCCACACAAAGTTGCTGTATCTAGTCATCTCCAAATAGTTAAAATAAAGCAGTATGGATTGGATGCTAGCTTCAATGGTCACACTGTAGGAATACAATTCATTCACTAATTAAATGCACCCTACCTCCATCACTAGCTCCTGCCAATTCCAAATTTATATTGCAGAGAAATTTCATTTTATATGATGCATAGAAAGAGAAAAAAAGGCCCAAGAATATTAAAATATAAGAACGGACCTCTGCCCCCACCTGAAGGCCATGTGCACCTCAGACTGCAGCATATACAAGGACATTGAATCTGAAGGGAAATGATTAAGTTGTAATAATATATTAACTAAATAAATAATAGATCTGGTTTTATGTATATATTGCAAATTGCCAGTTGACATGCTTTTGGTGTTAGCCTGCTACAACTGGTTTATTGCCCTATTGAATGGGGGCAGAAAGGCATATCAGTTTATGTGGCTTATTGTTGAAGTGTTCATAAAGCTAGATTAGTCTGCAGTCTCCTAATGCTTTGCTTTTCCTTTGCAACAGAGCTACATACCATTGTTCCCAAATATAAATGTGAAAATTAATATAAATATTTACCGTAAGTTTCTTTCCCCCCTCACCCCCAACTTATACATCTATGATTAGTTATAGGTTTTATAGGCTGTTTTTATATTTTAATTGTTTGGTAGAGTTAAAATATGAAACAATGGCTAACTGTGCAATACATTAAATACTTATGGGTATGTTGTGCCTTCTGTTATAATATAATATCCATCTATTCTGGTTGATGGGTTTTAACCTCACACAGAATACTTTAAACTCCATTTGGACTTGTGCCTACAATCACCTTAGCAAAGTCTCTTAAGTAACTGCGCAGAGCCTAATTAGTATGCATTATCAATTAACAAACTTAATAGCCGGCAGATTGATTAGATCCTCTGTTGCAGGGGCAGAGCTGAAGCGAAACAAAATGAAAAATCATTGCACGCATACACTGCTGCTTTGTTATTTTCTCAGATCCCCTCCTCCTCCTCCACATTCCTTTAATTAATGCATACATATGGTTCTGAATATCTTGTAAACCAGAGCTTGCTCTAACTCTTTAATAAAACTCACTCGTAGATGAGAAAGCGATTGTCCATGCCTTATTTATTTCTGGCTGAAAACAAACAATTTGCTTTCACCCATGTCTTTCCCTTTTAAATAACTCATATTTTCAAATATCTGCAGCCTATAAACTGATTATTCTCACAGTGGTGATGCTGGAAATATATAGAAAAGTGGAAACCATGTGCATCACTTTAGATCCCCCTAGAACTGAGGAGATTGTTCAAGTGTCACATGGATAGTACTTTGACAACTGTAAAGTACTTTCAGCAATTATTAACAAGAAGAACAGTGCAAAATATGGAATATCCTGTTAAATATTCTCTTATTTTTGATGAGCTGGAAAAAGTATGAATGAAGGAAGGAAAATCTTCATATTCTGAAGGTAGATATTCTAAAAAAAATTTCCAGCTAAACTGTGCATAGAAAGCTGGCACTGTATTTACATCTTCAATAACAATTCAGCTCAAATCCTCTGAAGGCTTTGAAGGGGAGTGGTAGCAAGTTTTTCTTTTGGGCAAAGCCTATTAATCTTGATGGACTGAAAAATAATGGCACATACCATGGTGATTGTGAGCATTAAAAATGGGTGCCAAAGTTTAATAATAACTATTTAGCATTTATATAGCATATACATATTCAAATCTCTGCACAGACATTTACTAATTAATCCTCACAACAGTCTTGTGGGGCAGGTACTGTAAAACAACCCATGCCCATTTTTATTGATGTGGCAAAAGCAGGCCAAGATGTGAAGTGACTTTCTCAAGACCACACAGCAAGTCATTGTCAGAGCCAGGATTAGAACTCAGGGCCTAGTTTCTAACTCTGTGGGCATGCCTCTAGAACAAACTGCCTTATTATGAGCCCTGGAAGGATTAGATTTTTATAAGTAAATGTCACTTTCACCATACACCCAGAAACCAACAAAAAAGTATTTCCATGAATAATAACTGAAATTTACAGAGAGGTGAAGTATGGAAAGTGCTGCTTGAGAACTCATTACAGTTTGATTTAAGGAGATTTATTTTGCCATGTGATATTGACATTTTGTGTTTTAACGGCTATAAAGCTTTAACTTTTTGAATCTCAGTGTTGACTACTGTCATTAAATAATTATTGTCTGCTCCCCCATTTGTCTGACCTCTCCTATAATTTCCTGCAACTGTGAAAATTTAAATAAATAAAAATAGAAAAAAATGCTTAAAACCCATAATTTTGCACAACTGCAAAAATTTAAAATTGATAAAAATAGAAAAAGTGCTTAAAATAAACATCAGTATTATCTATTGAAATTATAAAACAAATAAAGACCAAGTGCTTCCAAGCCTGCTTGTAACTTATCCTTTTCATACAGACACCAGTTAGCTTAAAGGGGTGCAGTATAGTCAGAATGCGTGGGTGAGTGGCTACTTCTTTGAGTAGTCATACCTGAAGAAGACAATCATTATTATAGCTTTAGCTGTACAAATAACACACAAGGGCTAGATTCTTGGGTCCGCCAAGTTCCCTCTGTGCCTTGCAAGCACATTCCTGTATTAAGGGAATCCCCACTGCTATAAAGCTGGAAGACACACCTCTCTTGTGCAGCCTCTGCCACCCAATTGCTGCTTCCTATACCAGACTTCCCTCTATTGTGTGTTGGCGCAGGGAAGGGACGGGAGGGCTATGGCTGAGCAAGGCTCTGCTGTGCTCAGTTCTCCACTGGTGTAAAGTCCACAAGGGACCCTAACCCTCTGGAGCTTTAGATACTGGGCCGGGTGGCTGAGAACAGGGATCCCAGTTCAGCTCCCAGTCAGCACCTCCTCTTAGTCTCCACTGAGGTTAAGCTCTGCTCAGCACAGTGGAGAATCAAACCCTGAAGTCTCCAGAAAAGAGTGCATTTAAAAGTGAAGAGCTTTTCAGCTCATAACATGATGAGGGTTATTTCCTCTCTCTATGCCCTTAACAATTGAAAAGAAGGAAAAATCCATTGACCACTAAAATTCTGGGCTATCAGCCTCAATCTTCATTGGAAAGAAATTGTAGGGGATGCTCTGGGTTCCATTTCTTTACTATCGTGATGTCTGGAAGACTCTTACTTATCTTACCATCAGCTATTTTGCCTATCCCTCAGCTTTGCTTTTGTTCTTTTTTTCTCAACAAGGAAAACACAAAGTGGCACCATCTATTTCTGGGGTGAGGGAGGGGAGTGGATAAGATTTACATACAAACAACTCGCCAAGAATAGTCTTCAGAACAAAAAAATTAGGGTCACATTCTACCCACACACGCAACTCCCACTGATGTTAAAAGAGAGTTTTACATAAAGGCCAAGGATGCAATATGGCCCTTAGCTATCAACTCCCATCATCGTTAGCATAACTAGAGAACAATAGATGTGAAGACCATCTTTCTCCTATGCCAGGACATATGTTAAAGACAGAGCATATAATCTTTCTGTTTACACCTGACCTGCTGCTGCTGAAATAGATGTGATTGTTTCCTAACACATTACATTATTTATGGTTTTACAGTTATGTCAAGCACACAGACTTAGAAATGGTATTCAAACTACCTTAAGTCTTATAGTGGCTTTTTCAAATACTAAACAAAACTGATAGACAGATGAAATAATAACTAATAAAGTGCCCATTTTGTCACGATATAACTTTTCCCTGAAAAATCTTTTTATTTTAAGATTTTTCTTTAAGAAGTAAGAAAACTGAAATTCCTTTGAGTCAAAGGAAGGATGGAGTCTTAATTAACTGCCAGAAAATGGTCTCTCAGCATTGGAATAAGAAATATGCCTCTAATTGTCATTATGTGACCCAGGGGAAGGACATTGGGCTTGTAACCAGAGAAACTAAAATGTGCAAACTTTCTTAATGTTGGGACTACTCGGAGAGGCTAAGACCCACTATCTAGGTGTATCCCTTCCCTTGGATTAGCAGCTGCACCACAGAATGATTTCTACCCTCCTAATACTTGTCTTACTACTTTTAAAAAATATATTATTCTGTATAATGAATCTTTTTTTAAAAAAGAAGAAAAGTAAAAAACAAAAAAGAAAACCATCACATGAAAAATATAAAAATGACGTTCTACATACAAAATACATAATGACTTTCTAAGATCTCTATGATTATTGTTTCAGTTGTTGTTCATCATGTGTTCCTTGGTATATATCATTTACTCTCATGTAAAAATTGTCAGCTTGAAGTCCCTTTCTTATCTTAAGTTGGTGCCCCCTTATTCATGTGTTCAACACTAGCTAAACAGCCTTAAAATAATTATCCTATTACGCATGGAATTATACATATTTTAATGATGTTCTCTCTTAATCTCTTATTTGCTAAAGACTATTTTTTCTGACTAAGATCCCAGTGTGATCTTAGTGGTCTTCTGCTGTACCTTTCCATTTCTGGAATATCCATGTGTAATACAGCAATTGAAACCGGTGCAAAGTATTCCAAATGTAGCCTTACTCGGCCCTTGCAGAATGCTAGTAGAATTTTCCAAGATATGTATTCAATACTAGTTCTTGGCTTTTACTCCCTCAGCCACCCTAATAAGTTTATGTTTAAGATAATAGAAGTATTTTACATTCCACCTCTCTTCTGGTACATATTTTGGACATTGAAATTAAATTATTATAGAAAGGTATGTATTATGTCTGCGGGAAAAAATTGTGGCAAGGAAGGTGGGAAGCAAAGCTTCTCATCAGTGACTGATAGAAGATGTTACCTCCAGTTGTGTAAACTTCACAGATCTGACTGAAAGACAACAGAAGCCACCATCTCAATAAGAAAACTGAGGCCAGTGCAATGACCGTCTTTATCCAAAGCCCACTGAAACTAGTGGGAGTACTTCCATTGACTTCAATGGACTTTGGATCAGCTCCTTATTCTGGATTTACACCCAGGTCATGGAATACAGAATCTGGCCCCTAATTTATATAAGTCATTCTAAATGTTCTTGCTTTCCTTCTTTGTTCTGACTACCCCATCCTATTTCTTTAGCTCTTATCACTTGAGCTTAAGAAGAATCTCCATTAGCGGTTCCAAAATCTCTCTGTGAACTCAAACTAGTTTGCAGACGACACAAAACTTGGGGGAGTGGTAAATAATGAAGAGGATAGGTCACTCATTCAGAGTGATCAGGACCTCCTGGTAAACTGAGTGCAAGCAAACAACATACATTTTAATATGGCTAAACATAAATGTCTATCTCTAGAAACAAAGAATGTAAGCCATACTTACAAGATCAGAGACTCAATCCTGGGAAGCAGTGACTGAAAAAAAATTGTGAATCATGGGGAATAATCAGCAGAACATGAGCTCCCAGTGTGATAGTGTGGCCAAAATAAACAGGAGGATATCGAGTAGGAGTAGAGAGATTACTTCACCTCTTTACTTGTCACTTGTGTGACTATCACTGGAATAGTGTGTCCAGGTCTGTTGCCCACAATTCAGGAAGGATGTTGATAAATTTGAGAGGGTTCAGAAAAGAGCTACAAAATGAAAGGATTAGAAAACATGCCTTATAGTGAGAAACACAAAGAGCTCAGTCTATTTAGTTTAACAAACAGAAGATTAAGGAGTGGCTTGATCACAGTCTAAAGTACTTACAGGTGGAACAAATATTTCATAAAGGGCTCTTCAGTCTAGCAGAGAAAGGTATAACATGATCTAATGGCTGGAAGTTGAAGCTGGAGAAATTCAGACTGAAAATAAGGCATACATTTTTAACATTGAGTAAATAACCATTGGAACAATTTACCAACTTGTCCGTCACTGGCAACTTTTAAATCTAGACTGGATTTTTTTTCTAAAAATTGTGCTCTAGTTCAAGAGGAATTATTTTGGGGAAGTTCTATCATCTGTTTTAAACAGGAGGTCAGACTAGAGCAGCGGTAGGCAACCTGTGGCCCGTCATGGTAATCTGCTGGCGGGCCACGAGACAGTTTGTTTACATTGACCGTCCGCAGGCACAGCTGCCCGCAGCTCCCAGTGGCCGTGGTTCACCGTTCCCAGCCAATGGGAGCTGCGGGAAGTGGCCATTGGCCAGGAATGGTGAACCACAGCCACTGGAAGCTGCGGATGGTCAATGTAAACAAACTGTCTCGCGGCCCGCCAGTGGATTACCCTGACGGGCTGCGTGTGGCTCTCCACTGGACTAGAGGATCAGAATGGTCCCTTCTGTACTTAGAATCTATGAACAAAACCACTCTTCCTCTGACTTCAGTAAATCCAGTTATCATACTCTTGTTGCTTTAAATGGGCCCTTAATGGCCTGATGCTGATGAATGACACTTTGGAAATGCTCTACTTTCAAGACTGAGGGGCATCATGGTCTAGTTTCTTATATAGGGTTAACATAGGACCACTTGAACAAAAAGATACTAAATAATTGTTTAGGCTGCATCTCAGAGCATGTGTGATGACAGTCGGAGCATAAACAGACTACAGTTTAACAAAGGGGTCTTGAGCCCTCCCCATAGCCCTAGCCTTTCAGTCCTCTATAATGTGCAGATTCTATGGTGATTATGCTTGTTAGAACTGAATATTTAATAATAAATTATCCCAAATATTAAATCAAAACAGGCCCATTAACTTTATGGATTCAATGGTTACCGCCAAAGGCTGAGCATTAGGAGCATCCTGGGTTCAAATGAGAAACCTCAGTCATGTGCTCAGTTTGGGGGAAATATGTCCTGAACTGGTGTATGTGTGTTCTGTAGTAGCAAGATTCAAAGAACATGTGCTCTGTAGGGACTTAATGCACCTCAGCACAGAACAAGGTTGGAACACACCATAGGTGGCAGTAGTGGCCAATCTGTGACCTGAGGAAAAGGATACCTAGTCACATACTAGTGCATTGTGAAGGCTGCTGGATTTGGCCCTATGTAACTCACCACTCAGTCCACAGAACTCACTTGAGGTGCTTGTGTTTGTCAAGACAAAGCACCTTCCATTGAGCCTGAGGATTAGCCAGCCCAGCCTCCAGGCTGATTGATGAGCTCGGCTGGGTTGCTGTAGGATCAACTGACTGGCCAGCCCACCTGATTGGGTGAAGGAAGCCAGAAGGCCTGCTTCTAAGCTCAGTAGCTGGTGACCACCTGTTCAATGTTTCTTTCTATGGCTGTGATCATACTTGCCCCAACCTTGTTTTTGCCCTGCTCCAGTCCTGCCCCTGCCTTGTTCCTCCCCTGCTCTGGTCCTGCATTCCCTTCCTAGCTTTGGCTTTGATGCCAGCTCTGGCTCTGACCCCTGGCTCAGGTTCCCAGCTCCTGACTCTAGCTCTGACCCTTGGCTCTGGTTTCTGGTTCCTGATTTCTGCTTTGACCCTGAGCCCCCAGATTTGGTACCTCAGCCTGGTTCTAACCATTAGGCAGGACTACTGGTTCCTGCCCCTGACAATGTTCAATCCAGCTGTAACATTAGATTTAAAAAAATTTAAAAGGTATATGTTACATGTGTGTTGAACTATCCTGATTACATAGAAATGCACATCTGGAAGGAAACTTAATTCTGCAGTACTAGCTGCAATTTGATTGGATTTGTAGGTGTAAAACAGCTATTGTGAATATAAGAGGTGTGGTGGCTGAGTGGTTAAGGCATTCAACTACAATATAAGAATGATTTGTTGGATATTAGTTTCTGAAGCAAACCATGCTGAAATTCAATCTCCCTAAGGACTGAATAGTAGAACAACAAATGACTGAATACAACTGAACTCCATTAAAGATATTTCTCAGGGTATGTGTATTTATCAAACATTATATTGCTTACAATTAAACATTTTGTAACTTATCACACAAATGTATGTATATTTTAAATTGAAGTTAATTTGAAGTTGCAGTTTCTATTACAAAAATTAAGCTCACAAGGAGATTTCATATGCTTAAAATCAATTTTTTTCTTCTGCATAAAGAGGCTGAAAGACATTGTCAGTATTTTATTGTATGTAAAGAAAGACAGGATTGGCAAGCTATCTTTACAATCATAGTCATATCAAATATGTCAAGTCTAACATTTAAACAATACAGTCAGAAATTGATTTTGGTCACTTCCTTGATTTGAGAAACAAGGTGTTTTCAAAATGAAGTTTATTCATGCCATTTTCTATTAGCATTATACAAAAATTAATACATGTATCGTTAACTGACAGGGTAATATCAAAAAATACTATTATAGATTGCTTATCCAGTGTATATGGTATAGGTTTTTCGTTTTTTTTAATATGCATCTGTAGAGAACTGGGTTGGAGCAATAAATCAATTTGATTTTCAGACACAAGACAGCATTCTTTTAAACTAAATACAGCAGTTGTGATTAAAAAAAAATCAACATTGGCCTATTGATGCCACACAGTTATTTTCTAGTGTAAATACAAAGGAAAAACTGGTACCTCAGATACCACTTCGTGCTAACTGTTCACAAATGCTGATTTGTTTTTTCACTAAAATACAGTATGCATTTTAAGTACAGTCTTTATATAGTCCACTTCTTACTCAAGAGGGCTGAAAGGTGTATAAGAGGCATCTCCTGGTTTCCGATTTTTTCCTCACAATTTTATAGTAGTTTTCTGCCTGTAGTTAAGGATGTCCAATACTTTCCACTATATGACTCTTTTTTCAGTTGCTTATAATTTGCCAAACTGTTTGGGCTGAAATTTTCCATAGCAGATGTCTGCCTCGGGCTGATTTTTTGTTATATATAATATTGATGCGGGGTTGGGGGGATTTCAGTTAAAATGGTTTAGGTGTTTCTGAGAACAAGATTAGAGACAAGGGTTGTTTTGTCCGTGTTAAATTCTTACAACCATTTTGTTGGTAAGCTTGGCTCATTTAGCCTAACAAGTCTAAGGCTGAGGGGAGGTGTGATTGGTCTCTATAAAAACATCAGAGAATAAACACCAGGGAGGGAGAGGAGTTAAGGGCCATCAACAAGTTTAAGTTTGAAATTAGCTGGTTTCTAAGCAGAGGAGTGAAGCTCTGGAACAACCTTCCAAAGGGAGCAGTGGGGGAAAAAAAACCTAACTTGTTTCATGACTGAGCTTGATAAGTTTATGGAGGGGATGGTATGATGAGGTTGCATACAATGCCATATGCCCCATCCTCATCACTATTAGCAAATATCTCCAATGGCTGGAAATGGGACACTAGATGGGGAGGGCTCTGAAGACTACAGAGAATTATTTCCCAGGTGTCTGGCTGTCCACATGCTCAGGGTCTAACTGAACTCCGTATCTGTGGTCAGGAAAGAAGTTCCCCCTAGGTCAGATTGGCAGGACCCTGAGAGGTTTTCACCTTCATCTGCAGCATAGGGCATGGGTCACTTGATGGTTTGAACTAACGGCGGAGTCTCTGTAACTTGAAGTTTTTAAATCAAGATTTGAGGACTTCGGTAACTCAGGCAGAGGTTATGGGCCTATTATTGGAGTGGGTGGGGGAGGTTGTGGGCTGTGATGTGCAGGAGATCAGACGAAATGACCATGATGATCTTAAAGTCTGCCTTTAAAGTCTACGAGTCTAGTGCTTCCATGCTTTGGAGCAGGGACTTGAAATTTGGCAGTATGGGATTGCCTGGGTGTCAGGGATGCGTGTTTTCCCATCTCCATGACCATTTGGCCAAGTTATAAACCTTAGAAAAATCTTAGTTTGAAGATGCACAGTAGAAGTTTGAAAGAGTTTCAGAGCTAAATTCTTGAAGAATTTATCTCCTCGGGGCTTCATCTCCACACCACTCTTATCTGTGATCAGGTACGTGCTCCATCCCCACAGATCACCTGAGCATGCTGCAGCCCAAAGAAAAGCAGGACTTTCCCGACAGTTAGCCACCTTGGCTTCTGGGAGGTGCTGTGGTGCAGGCACTGAAACTGAGAGCAGGGAGACTGTCTTTCTGTACTCTCAGTGCTTCCCTGCTGGTGCCCATGCAGTGTGTGGGGAGAAAGAAGTCTGACTTGAATGCAGAGGAGTGAGGAAGAGATGGTAGGCAGGGGGGACACGAGCAGCGGTTGTGAACAGGAACCAGAGCCAAGGTCAGGGCATGAGGGGAACAGGAGCAGAGAGGGACAGGAAGAGGCTGCAGTGGAGACTGGGCAGAAATTGCATCTAAAAAAACCCATGTTAAACGAACACTAAAGTTGCAAAGCCTGGCACTCAAAAGTTAGAAAATGCCAGAATTAAGGTTGCTTGTGCAACCCCATTGTAGCTTTTTACATTAATTGATTTATATTTCAGAATTATATTTTGTTCCACCAGACTTTACTATTTGCTGAATAACCATGAATCTTATTGGTGTAACCAATAAGTTAAATAAGTAAGTGCCAGCAAGTTAAAGAAGTGTGGGCTGGATGAATGGACTATAAGGTGGATAGAAAGCTGGCTAGATCACTGGATTCAACTGGTCGTGATCAATGGCTCCATGTCTAGTTGGCAGCCGATATCAAGCGGAGTGCCCCAAGGGTCGGTCCTGGGGCCAGTTTTGTTCAATATTTTTATTAATGATCTGGAGGGTGGTGTGGATTAAGTTTGCAGATGACACTAAACTGGGAGAAGTGGTAGATACGCTGGAAGGTTGGGATAGGACACAGAGGGACCTAGACAAATTAGAGGATTGGGCCAAAAGAAATCTGATGAGGTTCAACAAGGACACGTGCAGAGTCCTGCACTTACGACGAAAGAATCCCATGCACCGCTACAGACTAGGGACCAAGTGGCTAGGCAGCAGTTCTGCAGAAAAGGACCTAGGGGTTACAGTGGACGAGAAGCTGGATATGAATCAACAGTGTGCCCTTGTTGCCAAGAAGGCTAATGGCATTTTGGACTGTGTAAGCAGGAGCATTGCCAGCAGATCAAGGGACGTGATCGTTCCCCTCTATTTGACATTGGTGAGGCCTCATCTGGAGTACTCATCTGGGCCCCACACTACAAGAAGGATGTGGAAAAATTGGAAAGAGTCCAGCAGAGGGCAACAAAAATGATTAGGGGGCTGGAGCACATGACTTATGAGAAGAGGCTGAGGGAACTGGGATTATTTAGTCTGCAGAAGAGAAGAATGAGGGGGGATTTGATAGCTGCTTTCAACTACCTGAAAGGGGGTTCCAAAGAGGATGGAGCTAGACTGTTCTCAGTGGTAGCACATGACAGAACAAGGAGTAATGGTCTCAAGTTGCAGTGGGGGAGGTTTAGGATGGATATTAGGAAAAACCTTTTCACTAGGAGGGTAGTGAAGCACTGGAATGCATTACCTAGGGAGCTGGTGGAATCTCCTTCCTTAGAAGTTTTTAAGGTCTGGCTTGACAAAGCCCTGCCTGGGATGATTTAGTTGGGGATTGGTCCTGCTTTCAGCAAGGGGTTGGACTAGATGACCTCTTGAGGTCCCTTCCAGCCCTGAGATTCTATGATTCTAGATTCTATGAACTTCTGTTTTTCCTCCTCCAACCCTATCACACTCTCATTACCATCTTGGTGCCTCATGCAAGGTCTTTGGTGCAGAGACCTTGTCTTCTTTTTATAATGTGAAGCACATCACACACTTGAGTGCTGCAAAATAATACTAACAAGGAGCACTGCATTAGGGTCTTCCCCCAATGTTGGGGTCCAGGGTGAGGAACAGGCAGTCACAGAATCCATGACCCTCTGGTTAGAACTGCCCTAGAAATGACTGAATTACACTGATCATTATCTGACCACACTGGCTTCTATCATAGGAATCAGAGAAATACTAGCCACTGAATTTCTTAAAGAGGGATCTGTGGTCAGTATTATTCTTGCTATTATTCATCTAGCTAAGTAATAGCTAAGTAATAGGTGGGCTGATGATTTATTTTTAATACAAAAATTCTCTGATCTATTGAACATTTTAGCCCCACAAATGTCAAGTAATTTGTTCAATTGTTAAGGTGACTGCTCATTTTCCATATTTTCAATGGAATTATTTCCAGTTCAGTACTAAGATATACCAAGCTTGAAGTAAATCAATTCTCTCCTTGTGCTAAAAATTAGCATAGCACAAACTAATCAATGCCATCAAGCACTAGTGCAAAAGTTGTGACACTAAACATAATAGCAAAGAGGTAAATTGCTTATGGTTCCAAACTGAATGCAAACCAGACTGCTAGGTGGCTGACCCTTGTTTAATAATAGTTTAAAAAGAACAAACAAACAGGAACAAACCAACTTGTTCACAAAACTATAATGTATGATTCCATTGTTGTCTTAAGTGGACAAGTTTGTTTTGTATGTTAGTTAAACATATCTATTGCCACGATACAGGACACAGCTGACACACTACAACTTCAGTCCCCAGTGCTGTCCATGAAGCACCTTTCCTAAACACTTAAAAAAGATGTCACAATTATTTATGGAGTGAATGTTGTTTCTGAAAGGTGTTTTATTGATAGCACTTGAGACTGACATCCTGTATGTAACAGTTATAGTGTGGGCTGCAGCACATCAAGCATCAACTTCGATACTGTCCCTCCATTTTGCCTTAACCCTCTTTTAGTGGTACCTTTCCTAATGCTGAGAAGATTTGGAAGGATGTCTGGGTGGTTAAGGATGGGAAGCAGAAGATCTGTAACCTACTCCCAGGCAGCTCCACTGCAGATTTTCTAGGCAACTTCTGCAGACCTTGGCCAACTTCTCTGTGCCTCCATTTCTTCATCTATACAATGGGGATAAGATACTTTCCTACCTCATAGTGATGTTGTGGTGTTAAAGCACTAATATTTGTGAGACGCTCAGATACATCAGTAACAAGTACCACAGAAGAGCTTATATAATCATTAAATATGATACCTCTTTAATGAGTTTGTCAATAAGGGTGACAATTAGTGCCAACTGTAACGTAGATACCTATCTTTTATGACTGGACTAGGACCACCAATTCATTTCAAATGGGCCACCAAGCAGCCATCTGATAATGATAATTTTGGGCCTTTATCAGCCATTGACAAACATGAACTGATGAGATAGAAGGGAAAAGTTCTATGTTCCATTACTGATTTCCTGAGCCATTCAATCCTACTATAAAAAAAATCACTTCCAATAAAAAGGTTATTTCTATCACCTGCTGTAGTATTGCTATCATTTTCTGGGAGAGAAATGATGAAATATTTTAAATTTTATAATGCAATATTTAAACAGCTTTTTTTTCCCCCTAAGAGAAAGTTCTTTGAAAAGACATCCCCTCCATCATGTGTTAGTTCTCAACAGGAACTGGGCATTTTAATCTGACAATTCCATTTGCACTATAAGGAAGAGAAAAAAAGAACAAATATGCAGTATTCTCTGCTAGGTTAAAGGTTAAATGTCTTATGGTCTGAAGGATCATGCCCTTATTTACACTTAATAAACTGTAAGGTACAAACAGAAGTTATTGAAGTATATGGATATTGATTTCCAGTAATATAGTGACATTGAAACAAAACAAATGTAGTAATAAAATAATAAATAATAATAATATCATCTTACGTTTATATAGCATCATCCCAAAAGGAATCCAAAACACTTTGCTTTACAGACTGATATACCACAGGGATCACTTTATCCACAACTGAAAGGAAGCAACTGCATTGTAGTTCATCATGTGTCTCTCAGAAAAATGTAGCATACAGCAAAACTACATAGTAGTTTAGGACAAGACATGAACAACATTGTTGCTGCAGGGAAAATTAAAGTAGGCAACATGTAATTATCCATCTTGAAGGTTTTCCAGGACACTAGATCTAATACCTATGCTCATACAAAGAAGCCCCAGCTGTTCACAAGTGGTCAGAACTTTGGCTTTATGTTTTCTCCTAATGATAGACCTCCACTAGTACTATGTCTCCTAACACAAGGCTGGGATGTTGATTCAGTTCTTACCCAGAGGGGAGTTATTTCATCAACACCATTTAATGAAGGATGAAAATTTGCAATTTTCAAAGTGGTCTAGGGGATTTAGACATCTTCCATTAAAATTAATTAGAGTGATTTCAAAATTTCAACCTACTTGTTTCTTGGCAGAGTCCCTTCCAAGTCTTGACCCAGTTCAACCCTCCTTAGCTTGTGATAGCTGATGGGATCACATTATAAGGTGGTATGACCGGTGAGACCTTTTAGGAAAAAAGAAAACAAAATATTTTAAAAAACCAACATGCCAATGTGGGGAAAATATACCTGTTTCTAGAAGTGCAAGTGTGGAATTCCCTTTATAAAAATGTACTACAGTATTCTACAATAAGAGTCCACCAGTGCATCTTATAACAATATTGCAGTGTTTAGTGCAATTACTCAAGACCCACCTTTGCTGTAATGTGTACAGGAAATCCATCAACCAATGATGCTTAGGTTATGCATCATTCAGAGACAGCTGATTTTATTTATTTAAATTAGGCTGTAAGCTCTTTGGCACAGAAACTGTCTCTTATATATTTATACAGAACAATGAGCTCCAATCCTCATTGTGGTTTCTATCAGTAGGCACCATCAAAATACATGGAATAATAATACTAATGTTGTTCTTTTTAAGTACTGTTTAAATAATAAGGTTTCTTAGTCTATATCTAGCCAGTGCAGAGAAGCTGAGACAGATTTGTGCAATTATAAATATTGCTAAGTACAGTAGGAGAATGAAATCATATAGCTATAAAATCTAATTTACTGCCCTGTTCTAAGTGATAAGATATAGTTAAAGCACAATGGTAATGAAGGAGTGAATGTCTGGGTGTTTTTTAGTTGAACTTAAACAACTAAGTTTGATTGTGAGAGGATAAAACAGTTCTCTTCAACAGAATGATAGCAGTACTAAATCAAGTACCTAGCACAGACATACCATTCTAGACATTCTTCCATGTGTCACCAGTAAAAATGGCTTCAGACAAGTTACAAAAAGGTCACTACTCTTTAAGGGACTGATCTTGCACTATTCAAGTCAATGGGAATTTTGCCATTGACTTGAATGGTAGTAAGGTAGTCCTTACAAAGCTGGGCAAAATTATTTATATTTATTTCACGAGTAGTCATGGACAAAAACAGACAAATATTTACAAATCTGATCCAAAGCAAAACTGAATTGTTTCCACCTGTATTCACAGCTTTTCATAGTGAAAATGGCTAAGCAGTACACCAGCTAAAAATTCTCAATTTGCCCAAGGAAGAATTTTTTTTAAATTTTTTTTACCAAACTTGGTTGAGAGTTAAAAGTGTTTTGATTTAATTAAGAATCCATGAAACATGATATTTTTTTAAAAATGGTTTTGCTGGTGGTGACAATGTTCACACACATTATTTCCCAAGTTTTTCACTCCCAAAACTGATGGGGCCTGGGTGCATTGTGAAGTTAGAAAACATAGTACCTGATAAGAGACATTGACTACCCAAGCCATGTGACAATTCCACAATTAAATGAGTAGTCCCATTGAACTCATTGAGACTACTTTCATGAGAAAGATTTACTCATGTGAGTAAGGGCATACAGGATTGGGCACTACTTTTTTTTCTGTTTTTGAGAGCCCCATTCTGTTGGGAGTCATGGGCAGCTGCAATACAAGGGATAGAACAAGATGGCAAGATCCTGATTAACCCATCAGTCACATGTAGGTAACTTCCATTGTCTTCAGTACAATTGATGGAACAATCAGTCCCCCAAGCTGTTTTGGAGATATGGTGCAGGAGACTGGTGGTGTCAGATTGAACAGGATTGAGGCATTTTCCCAGGGCAGTGTAAGGACAATTGCATTGCTGCTCCCTGTGCTGTGCATTTTCTGAGCTTACACAAAGGACTTTAGCTTTCAGGGCTATCAGTCTGGCACCTGTCACAAACACTAAATTCACTCCCCAAAAGGGAAGGTATTAACAGTTATGTAATCATTTAGGTGACAGACCAAAAGTACAGTACAGGCAACTACGACAGGAAGAGTTACTGAAAGAACATGCAGATAATCAATGCATGTGAACAGATCTGCCATACTTATTCATAAATGTGTAAATGTTGTAAGTAATGAACACACAAAATATGAACACACTCATTTATCTACTTACGAAGAATCAATTGTTTTTATCATTTTCTCTATTCCAGCTCAAATTGCAGAGGATCATTTTGTCTTACCTCAGTGAAAATATAATAAACCTTCAATACATTCCTAAATCTTATAAATTAGTGTAAGATTTTGCAGTTCCCTTTCTTATCCTAGCTGAAAAGGACAAAGTCAACACTGACCTATCTCTTTTGTTCCTTATATCACAAGTCCATTTAGTTTCACAATGGAATTACATGTTACATATAAGATTACTTCCTTTGATCCTTTTAAAATGTATTGCCTCTAATTTGATTTGCCATCCCTTGTATTATGGAATGAAAAATATTTTCTATATGGTACAAATATTAAGCCTAATACTGCTTCCATTTAAATAAAGGGCAGGGTAGGATCAGGTCCATCTACAGAAAAGTGTTTGATAGACACATTTAATCTAATCTCTTTTGCCTATCATGTGTAGGCCTATTACCACCACAAATCCATATTGGAAATGCATAAAAACTCACAATAAAAGATGCAAAGAATACTGTGTTAACCTGTTTTAGGAGAACTTTGAAAGATGCTCCCAGATATGACCAGGAAGAGAAAGAATTGTAAGACATACAAAAGGAATCTTGAATAGTAATTTAGTACGACATTTCCTAGATAAGAGATAACACCGGCAATAGAAAGTGTATTGAAACAAATTAAATTATAATGGCAGAACATCTATCTATCTGTCTTCTTACATCATGCCAATTCTTATTGTATCTGAATACCTTACAAATTTATGTTTGTGAATACAAGAAGATCTCTATCTTTTTCTGTCTCCTTCCATTCTGTAGGGACTTCGTTTTTGTTTTAAATATGTGATTCTGGTGGGATTACTGTGGCAAGGCTCTGTAAAATAAATAGATCTTACATTTTGTTCTGAAAATCCTAAGGTTCATGGAAGCCACAGTTGCAGACCAGTTGCTAAAATAGCCCTGTCTTCTGCATACATAGGTTTTTTCCTTGAGGATGCAAGTTCCATTGTTCCCTCAGAAAATAGCTATCAGTGGTGCTTGTGAGCAGAAGGATAGCCTTGTGCTTAAGGATCTGGATGAGGACTCAAGAAACCTAGGCTCCATCCCTGTTCTGCCACAGACTTCTTGTGTGACATCGCAAGTCACTTAATGTCTCTGTACCTCAGTTTGCTGCCCGCAAAATAGGGTTATAATTCTTCCTTTCTTCCACTCATCGTTAGATTGTGAACTCTCCAGGACCGAGACTGTCTCATTATGTCTGTATACAGTGCCTAGTACCAAAGGAGGCCTAAATCTCAGTTGGAGTCTCTATATACTTAGTGTAACACAAATAAGCAATAATGATCACACAGGATGGAGCAGTAACTTGGATAAGTCCCATGGAGAGCTTTAAAGAAGATGATAAACAGGAGGCTGGCCCTAGTCATTTTACTGTCCAGGTGGAAAACATTTCTGATGGCATGACCATGTGGTGTCCCCTGAAAGTTGGTGCTCAGGGCAACTCCCCTGATTGCCCAGCCCTGATGATAAAAACCTTGACTACGATATGGTATTCAGCAGTGACCAAGGGAAAAGAGTAGAGCAGCACCAGGATGATGTGATCTCAGTGGCCCCTGTTGCTAGTGAGCTACTCTCTTCTGAACTAGTTGGAGCTTTTTTAAGGTTGGCAATTTCATTCCAAGGTAAAGTGTAACTCACACACCTCCTGCGTGTGGTGTTTTGTCCCCTCTGTTGGCACCGAGACCACTTAAAGAGAAAGAGAGAGCGAGAGAGAAAATTAAACGAGTTTGCTCTACAGCCTTAACTCAGAGCCAGTTGGCTTTTAGCTCATGCAGTAAAGGCTCATGCACTAAGCTCCAGAGGCCCCAGGTTCAATCCCACCTGATGACGACCAGAGTCTGTCGGTGTTACAAAAGCACACGTAGCAAGCAGAAAAATGGGAACACCGAATACTCTTCAAATGTATCACAGCACAGCACTGTAAACAGGACTGTCAGCATATGATGTTAAAAAAGCATCTAAATGCATGGGAACAAAAGCTAGGCTTAACATTGAAAAGACAATTTATGGTAGTAACTGGTCAAAAGTTTTAAATCAGTGAAAGAAATGAAGGTTTATGTATTAACAAATCAATGAGTCTACTGCCATTACCTGGATCAATGGCGATCACTCCAGCCCCTATCCTGCAAGCTGTTCCATGCAGGCAGATCTCTGCACCTTTCAGCATTCCCCTGACTTCAACAGGGCTGTCTGCAGGTTCAGGGCTCTGTCTATGCAGAGCAATTGGTTGGATTGAGACCAAAATTGGTATCTCAAATGTCACCATGCAGTGAAACAACCATGCACAAGCAGACACACGTATGTGCACACATGCTCAAAGGGTTGCCTCACACATGTCATCACAATTTAAAATTAAAGTTTTAAGGATCTATTTTAGTTAGCAGGGCTCATTTTAACTAAGGATGTAAACACTGTGCAGAGTGGCTGTTTCTGATTCTTCCTCCTCCCCTTTGTCATGCCTCTTCTACTGCACTGAGCTGAGTGCCTGCATTGCAATCTTGGAGGAACTACAGTGGAGGAGATAAGCTGCTTTTCCTCTTGACAAGTCACGTCTGCCTTGCTGTTCTTGTGCCCCTTCTCTACAGTGCACCACCAACGGGAGCATCTAGCCCTTTGCTTTGGTCAGTTTGATGAAGACCCTTCCAATGCCTTAGCAGTGTTTGTAGTTAACATCGCTGTGCAATACAAATATGTGTTTTATTACACTAAGGTTTTCAGGTTCTTTGAGGAAGAAGAGTCAATGGCTTGAATGACATTTCTTTTTTAAAATCAATCTTCCAACTCCCATAACGGACTATAAAAAAATACTTCCTCAGCGAATGGGATCTTATCGCCTTGTGGATGGATGTTATTTGTTATAGATAGTTAACGGGGTCCAACCCTAAGAAATTAACAATTTATTTTAATTAGTTTGTTAGCTGCTTATAGAATGCCAATTGCCATGACATCTGGACACACTGCAGTCAATTTAAAATCAACAAATATAAATCACCCCAAAGTAGGTAACTCAGTAAAATTATACACAACCCATGCCTCATTGTGATGGTAATTTATTAAAAGCCAGTGTAAACAGGTGAGCCCATTTATTTTGGTTTAATGTAGGTTAATTGAGCTGAGAAGTTTGCTTTCTTGGAGAGAGGTGTGGCTTTTTTCTTAAGGTCTCTCTTGGCCTCTCAAATTGTCTTTCCAAGGAAACCTTGAGGAATTTAGGATTTGTAAAAGTGGTGTGACTGTTCAACATTGAATCCATGTATACTACACCAACAGATGAAAGGCTAGAGAACATAGCAGGGCCCTTAGCGTATCATGATTTCACAGCTGTAACACACACCATGGAATTCGGGGTTGTCTGCAGGAATTAGTTGAAAACTGACAGTAACACGGAGCTGCTTCTTTTCCCTCTCCTCTTCCCCTTCTTTTGGAATTGCTGGTTAATACTCATGACACATTAATGTGCATTCAGAAGGGACTTCAAAGGGGATAAATCGGAGGAGTGGAGGGAGGAGAAAGGAAGATTGAAGAGGAGTGTAGGTAAAGCAACAGACTGTGAGCAAGAGAGGGAGAGAAATGGTGGGTAAAGGAAAGAGGTATAAACAGAGACAGGAAGAGAAACAATAGGAGGGTGGAGGACAAGGAACAAGTGGAGGAGGAAAGGGAAAGAGATAATTAGGGAGAGGGAAAAGGTTGTATTTGAATAGCAGCCTTATTCAGGTAGGAAACTTGAGGGAAGGTTTCATTTGCAACCAAAGATGTTTTATCCTCAGAACATGCAACTTTCCCTCAACTAGTTATTTTCATGGCCTATTTCTGATGATTCATATATGTGGTTGTTTAATTATTTACTTTACATGAGAGTAATGGCTGATTATTACAAGGGGATAGAGTACCTACTTAGCTTTCTCTTTTACTGTTATAGGTGCTTGGCACAGGGTGTAGCCCTCCCTCACCAGCAGTGGGAGGAGCTCACAGAACTAGCAAAGATCTCTCCTTCTCTTTCCAGGCTATAAACAGGTAAAGATCAAACTTTTTGCCTTTCTGGTGAAAGAACCAGATCCAAATGAAGGTTCTGTCCTATCTAGGGTGTAAGCAGGGCTGTACAGTTTGCTCTAAGGATGATTTTAGGTGTTCTCCAACCAATGGGCCCCTCCTTTATTACATGCCCTTTTATACATGTCATTTGGACTATGCAGTTTAACGAGCCCCAAGTGTATTTGCTCTCCAGCTCTTTTCCCCTACTGGTCGTGTTTCCAAACTTCTGCAGACCAGGCAGGGAATGCTTGGCCTATCTAAGCAATGCTCAGTCACCCAAGGTAAAAAGCAGTAGTCAGACAAGGGTCAAAGGTTTTCTGAGTGGCACCCTAGAGGCATTCATTGAGATACACCTTATTGTAACACATTTCTTCATGCTATCATTCTGTGTCCTGTATTTCTATTATCCATTTAATAGACATTTCTTATATGCCCACCACCATTGTATCAAACACCAGGTAGTATTTGTTACCTTACTGCTGACTGTCTCCTTATGGCCACTACTTGTTGCTGCTGTTTACTGTTATGTGTCTACCTACCCTCTCCAATACCTGCTGTCCTTACCCTGAAGACATGGCTCTGGGAGGGAGTATAAGAGATTGAAGTCAAAAATTTTGTTTTTGCCATGTCCCTATGAGAGAAGAATGGATTTCTTTGCAGGTTTCTGCTAAGCAAAGCTCTTATTGTTATACACGCAAAATGGCATCTGATTGAATTACATGTTTACTTGTTGCAATATTCAAAAATAATAAAAGTGAAGGAAAGAAGAAATAAAGTTTAAAAGCAAAATAAACCAGAAAACGAGAAATGCCACTGAAAATTAACTGTTAAATTTGTCCACAAATTGTTTGTTGTTTTCTTTACCTGGTTTTCCCAGAATGGTTTATATTGGAGCTGTTTTATGCATTGACATCCTGTCTAAACAAACTTTCCAAGTTATTCTTCTATTAACCAAGTGGGTGAACTGGGTATTTAGATAATTAGAAATGAAACAACAAATTTGATTATTTTCTATCTTTTTCCCCCCTCTCTCCATTTAGGATAATTTTTAAGTGACTTTAGTGCTCACAAAAGAGGCCAACTTGATAGTTCTGGAGAGTGAAGTCATGTATCCACAGACCAGGGAAAGGACAGGCAGTGGCAGTGTAAGCTTTCAAACTCATATTGCCTCAGGCCATGTGCTTTCATTCTGACCTGGATGGGCAAAAGTAGGGGTGAGAAGCTAGTTTGTCTCCATGCCCATTCCAGTCTTGGCCTCTTTGCTGAAACTGCCAGCACAAATGCCAATTTTAGTTGTGATTAGGCTACCTGTCTGAAAGGAACTGGACTGAAATCACCAACTCAGTGCACATAGGTCCCTGAACAGCTGTCAACTAGAAACAACTTTCCCTAGCTGCTGACCTAGGCCAGCTTCAAATTGCTGATCTAGAAAGGAAGGAGTCTGAGTCACACAGACCCACTCAGAACAACAGACTGACAACTCTGAGGCACAGCTTAATTGGGAGAGGGGGAGGGAGAATCTGAGCCAGATTCTGATCTCACTTGCCCTGGTAAAAAGTGGGAGCATCTCCAGTTAAATAAATAGAGTTACACTGGTGTAAAACCAGCTGATTTCCTCAAATATCCATTCCATGTTCTTTAAAATAAAAGCCACCCTTTCCTCACCCATTCTTTCCCATTTGGTGGTAACAGAAAGGCTGCTATTCATTCACCTGAGAAAGGAAAAGCAGTGAATCTCAAGATATTATTGAGAAAGCTTTCACTGTTTTTCCGAATAAACCTTATAGTAAAATAATAGCCCACTTTCAGAATTTGGTCATTTGGATATTATTGATTTATAAAACCTTGATGACATTTGTATGAATTGGAAATCTAACAGTAACTGAAAAGTCCTTTTAAAATAGAAGTCTACTAATTCACTTATGGACCAATTTCACAATTATGCCTCTAGGAACAAAATCTAATTATACAGTTTTGCAACTACAGTATCATATACACGTCCATGTTCAGAAGGACACAATCCTCCAAGGAATAATCTTGAGTGTAATCTTAGTAATAGCTAGCATATATAGTATTACATGATAGCGTTCTGGTAATGACAATAAGTACAGCTGGAACTAAGGAAAGCTTCAATTTTTGCATTATAAATCTCCTAATCATATATATGGTATGCAATATGCACAATGTGCCAAAAATATCTTCATTTCTACAGAAGACGAAAAGAAGCGTAATTAGCATGTTAATCATGAAAGAACTCCAAGTAATGCTGTAGAAAATAAAACAAGACAAGAGTATAAAACCATCTACAATGTATTAACCTTTCTAGTGCTTTATTAGATCAGTGCAATAGAGACCTCTCTGTAAGAACTGGGGTCGATGCCTCCCCTATAAAAGAATGCAGAATTATTGAGACCTATTAAATATCTTCTCACTCCCCTTTTTTGGTGTGTGTCTGCGTATATACATAGCTACCCCACCCGCACTCCCCCCACACATTTCGGGGCTTGTTTATCCAAGAGGTTTAAACTGGGTTGAGCCATTCTGCTTTGAAAATGCTTGCTTACACATAACACAATCCAGCACAGCACACTAACTCCGCATTTATCACAAACTCCGGAGTTCTCTTGCAAAGTAGGCTATGTTTGCTGCAAATTGAATTAGTCCAGTCTCTTGTCTGTGTGCACAGAATGCTGTGCCATACCACTTTGGGGTACCTCTAACTGCTTTCCCACAGTGTTTTGCAGGTGACTGCTCCCGACCTCTCTGAAACTGATTTATGTGCCCCCTCCCCTGCTCCAGTGTCAAGTCACTAGGATGTCCCCTCCCCTGTTTAAAAGCTGACATGGGGCCAGATTTTGCCCATTTGCTCCTGGATTCCAGCGTACCAGCAAAACTGCAATACTACTACAGAAGCCTCACATGACTCATGCCACTGCTTGGATCTCATCACCCACTGGAATGAAGCTTCAGTGCAGGAAGCTATCGTGGCCAGCCACTGGAATAAAGATCTGTTTGTGGCCACTGCAAAGCAGATGTCCAAGATGCTGAACAGTATCGAAGAAAGATCAGGCAGCTCAGGACCACTGATCTTAAAACCAGGGATGACAGGAAACAGTCCAGCAGGGGACATGTAACCTGTCCATTTTTTGAGGAACTGGATAGGATTTTGCACACCTACACAACCACCCAACTCGAAAGTTTGAACCTGTTACCTGTTCTCTTTCCCCTTCTCCCAACCACCCGCCCAGGACAACCAGCAAGGCTCATTGAACGATGAACATGAGGAGACCAACGAGGAGCTGTCCCTGAGAACCAGGCTCTCTTAGGGACTCAGGACTTTGACTCCAGCCAGGTAGAAAGCCAACCTGATTCCTGCCCTACAGCATCTCAGAGCCCAAGTCCCAGTCAGAAACCCAGGCTGGGACTCAAGAAGCAGATCCTCTGGAAAGAACTTCAACATGTAAGTCCCTACCTTTACGATGTACTTTTATTGTTCTGTGCAGCCACGTTAGCTTCTGTGACTGGTGCCTCATGGCCACAGCAACTTTAGGTGGATGTGAGCTAAGAGCCTTTCTGAGTCTCCAGCTCCTCCCTCCCTCAGTTCATGCTTGTGCCCCCTCTCCCCAACCCATACATACATATGCATTTCCAAGATTACAGCTGCTTCACCCAGGTAATTGGCTAAAGCCCTGACCATCAACTGTTTTCATGCCCATGCCATAGAGGGCAAATGCCCATCCACCTTTTTTCCTTTCCCCTCCCTTATCTCTCCTGCCTGATGAACACCTTCCTCCTGCCCAAGCCTTCATTCACCCACTCAAAATGGCAGCCAGCAGAATGGTGTAGTGGCAGCCTCTACCCCACCACTCTCCCACAGCAGATTTGAATAATGAAAACGTTCATTTGTGAAAAACTGAACGGTTTATTGAGACAGTGGTTACAGGAAAAAAGTTTGGTTAGTGTTCTTAGTTTACATGAGGTAGATATGGGCATTGCGTGCCTACAAAGGTACAAAGAGTACAGCTCCCTTCTGAGGTATAAATGCCCCGTATCATGCATTCTTACAGGAAAAGAACGGACAATAACCCTATCTATTTTTCTCTGCACTTTCTCCAAGTTTTCAGGGGACATAAAGCAGAATCTAAGACTAAGATATTGCTCATTTTTTGTCCAGACTTTCTGCAGAATAGCCACATGGTGATTTCCCCCCAGTATAGTTTGCAGCACCCACTTCTGCAGCATTTCTCGGGTCACCATCTTGGTGAATAACTTCACCGCATAGCTCACTGCCCTTTGCTTTTTTGAATAAGGCCATTCTCTGCCTCCTACTCACCCGCCTCAGAGATTCAGGACAGCCTAAAGGGGATGCAGAGGGGATTACTACCCAGCTTGATCCCAGATTCCCCCTAAACCTCTCTGACACCACACAAGTGCCTCCAAGGCCCAAGAAACTGCAAAGCCAGACCGGGAACACAATTTCCACACTACCCCAGCCTCCCAGGCACAATGGCAAAGCAAACACCATAATCTGCACAGACATAATCCCAAGGCACCCAGCAGCCTGCTCATGTCCACACCTCTTACCGTTTCTGAGGTTCCCCCAAGACTGGGAAGAATTTCAGGGAGGTAAAGTCACACAGGCATATAAAAAAAACTGCTCTCAAGGCTTGTCTGGAATATGAACTATAATGGGCTGTGCTTTTTCACACTCTCAGCACCCCAGCACATGCAACAGCCAAACCCTCAAGCACAGGGTGTATACTCACTTGGGACTTTAATTAAAACAGCAGTGAAGCCAATGCAGGGCAGAACAAAACTAAGGGTAAAAGCAGGGAGGGGTAAAGGTTTCTTTACAGTTGCTAATTAATAGATTGTTTTTAAATGTATTGTTTAATGCTAAAATTGTTGCTTAATTATGGGTTCAGTTAAAACTGTTTGTTTGTTACATACATGATTGCTGTTGAATAATAAAAACCTTTTAAAGTTCTTTCAGAATGAGTAATTAATACAGAAAATCCTTAAAACTCAAATAATGCATAGGGTTTCACAAAAGCATATAGGCAGAGACACAAGCTAAAATATTAGGATTACTACAGCGTCCCATTTCCACACACTTAAACAAGACTGCACTGTTCAAAATCCATCCCAACCCCCACCACTCCAAGGGGTAACAGCTGGACGTACAGTTGGACATTTTCAGGCCTGAGGCTCAAAATAAGAATGGGCATCCCTGACAATATTGTCCCAGCTGTTTTCATTTTCTATGGGATGCCTTGCTGGCTGCTCGAACCATCGAGCAAGTCTCTGAACCTCATCTTCTCACCCATTGGTAAGGCTTTTGCCCTGTTCTCACAAATATTGTGCAAAATACACCATGTTGCTATAATGCTTGGCACTTTTTTCCTGCTACTTCCAGTCTGTTTCACAAACAGCACCACCTTCCTTTCAATGGCCAAATACACTCTCCACTACCATTCTGCAACTACTGAGCTGGTAGTTAAAAGATCCTTCCTTCTGGCCAAGTGCTCTGCAAATGGCTCCATTATCCAGGGAAGCAAATAAGCTGGGTTTCCCAGGATAACTGGAGCAACCTCCACACCATTAATGTCCATTGTGATCCTTTCTCCATTAATGTACATCGACCTGAGCTCCAAAAATCCTAGCACCCTGGACCCTTCCTTGCATTTATGTCTGTAAATCTGCAATGGTGGTCAACCAGTCCTTGGAACAGCATGGAAAAATAACCCTTTCTGATTATAAATTCTCCACCCTGGTAGTGGTGATAGGGGAAGGGGCTAATTATAGGCACATGGGTCCCATCAACTGCCCCAGTACAGTTTGGGAACACCATGCATTGCAAAGCTCTTAATAATCTCCCAAGCATTACTAAGCTTTATAACCCAGAGCGACAGTACCTTTTCTATGGCATGACACACATGCATGATAATGGCTCCAACAGTCGATCTTTCCATGTTGAATTGGTTGGCTGTGGATCAGTAGCATTTGGGAATGGCCAGATCCAGATGGCCACGGTGACCTGCTTCTCCATGAATATGCAGCACCGCATGCTGGTATGCTGTTGCTGCAGCTCCAGGGTCAGTTCAGTACATCTCAAAAATGCTAAAATTCTCACCACTGCTGGTCAACCTAGGTCTGTAGAATGATCTTTTCCCACCAAGCCATGCTGTTTCCTGAGCCCAGAAACAGCACTGCACAGTGTGAAGCTGCTCCAAGAATCCACCCTCTAGTATCAACCACACAGTGTCCTCCTTTTCTTCACCATCTTCGTCCTCCTTCCTCCACTGCTGAATGTCCTCTTGTGCTGGTGGAGCTGCTGCTGCTACCATATCATCTGCTTAGTGGTGCAATGGGCAAAGTCCTCAGTCGAATTTCTCCAGCTTTGAGTGCTGAAATACAGCCCAAGCAGCCTCTGTGTGTTTGCGATTGCCAGCATAGCGGCACTGAGTATTTTTGGATCCAAGTTGGCCAACAGCAATTTGAAAATGGTGCTAGCCTACCCAGAAAGCCAATAGGGGGTGGATACCAAAGAAACATGGCATCTTTTAACAATTTGAACCTGCTGCATTTCTGCTTTGCATGCCACCATTCACAGCAAAAATCCCAGGATGCACACTGCTCAGCAGTGAATCAAAGGACCCAAGGATATCCTCCAAGAATGCCACACCCTTAGCACACAAAAAGCCACCACCATGTGCGCACCCAATGAACGCTGAATGATGGAGCAAGTGTGCCATGTGCACACTATTGGTGCAACTTGCGTACTGCACAGTACCTGACATATCTAAAAGCTTCAGATTAAACCTGCCATGCAAACAAGCCCTTAGATTGAAAGCTCTCTGGGACAGGGACTATCTTTTTATTCTGCATTTGTACAGCGATAGCACTATAAGGTGCTGCTCCATGGCTAGAGCTCCTAGGTGCTATGGTAATACGGATGATAAATAATAAATATATGCACAAAACACGCTTTTGTTGACCTTGTCCAAAATCAGATAAGAAGAGAAGATTCTGAATATAATCATATGGATATGCAAGATTTCATCAGCAATTTTCAAGCATACAAAGATGATTAGCCAAAAACACAGTATATCACTGAACTTGTCAGTAAATTCGGTTTTCACACACTATTGGAATTTCTTCTGTAGACATGCAGGTTTATATTAACTCTGATGAATCCCAGCTTTTTCCTTCACAATCTATCTGTCAGGAAATGCAGACACAAAGAATGAGTTATTCTGAAGAAAATACTCAAAGATTCTGGAAACAGATGATACTTCCTTTCAATCAGTTGTCACTTTCTCCTCAGGCTAAAGTGTTGTTAGCATCACTCCAAGCTTAACTCAGTTTGACAGTAGCTGCATCTGTGTTTGTTGGTCTTCATTTCCTCTTTTGGTTAAAGTCTATGTGTTGAGTATCTGCTTTCAGCTATTTCATACTAATAAGAGATTGACTTTGAATTAGAACTTGCACACGAGTGAAATTCACCCGTATCAAAAGAGCCAGCGAAAGCCCCATGCACCACTTAAGACCCATTAAGCTATTAAAAGGGCAATGAATGGGTTTTAAGAAGCTACAGACCTTGTGCTGATCCTCTACACAGGGGTGAATTTCACCCAATGAAAAGATGTTAAGTCATGTTTTTCCTAGGCAGACCCTTTATGATCTATGTTATTATGAATGCTGAATAGGCCATTACCAACTTCTTTTAAATGTTAGTGGGAATGTGGCTATCTCCATATATCATGAACTGTTAGTGGCAGTACTCCTTTACTTGCCTGACTTACTCATTTCCATTCAGTAATGTTGCTAGAATATATGCTGCTTCTCAACTGTCATTCTCAGTGTGTGAGTCTGCACTAGTTTCAGCCACTTGCATTACTACTGCTAGAAACCACAGACTCAGCAATAAGGATGTCATCAGCATACTCGAGATTACATCTCCTTCTGCCAATGTTAATACCACTATGATAACCATCAGCAGCAATACACATTATTATTTCAGTATAAATATTGAACAGATGTGACAGCCTTGTCAAACATCTTTCCTGGTGTCCAACCACTCTGTTACACCTTTTGCTGTTTGGACTACTCTGCTCTGCCCATGAGAGAGATGGCACAAGTTGACCATCTGTGCAGCAAAGCATGTTTGCAGCATATTGTCTTGGTCCATATTTATGTAAAACACAACACATTAACTTATTTGATAAAATGTACCACAATTGCTTGTTGTCTTTGTTTCTTTCATAATCGTTCTGAGATTGAAATAAACAGAGTTGATTCCAATTTACTCCAGTATAACCAAGACAAGAATTTAGCCCAGATTATCCAATTGCCTATTATAGCCCATAACTTGTTAGCACTGCTTCATTCTTTTTCCTAAGATGATCCAATTTCTTGCATGATAAACAGATGAGTAAAGACCATCTTGCACTTACTATTTAAAACTCTGCGCTTATTAACCTCATAAATCTTTCATTTGAACTTTATGCTGTGAGAAAAGAATATCCTTTTAATTTAATAAAAAGCAACTAAGTTCATATATTCTATTAGTGTTGTAATGCAAAAACAGCAAATGCAAAAACCATAAGACAAGCAATAAATCTTGAAAAATATACTATTACTTACTCTTTTTATTATAGTGATGCCTCGTGGCCACAACTACAATTGCCCCATTGTGTACTATGCAAATATACAGCACAAAATGTTCTTTACTGTCTTAACAACCAAGACACACAGAAGGTGGAAGGGGAAACAGAAGCACAGAGGGGTGAAGTGACTTGCCTAGACTGAAACAGCCAGAACCAGAACCCAGGCTTCCTTTGCCCCACATCAATGTCCCAGCCAATGGTCCATACTGCCACTTCTTGAACAAATGTAAGCCAAAGAAATACCAAAAGGTTAACTCAACAGTCATTTTTGTAACTTAACCATAAAACCAGCACAAAACAAGGAGTAAATTAGAATTCAGAGTACCTGGGGAAGTGTTAAATACTGTCACTTAATTAAATATCATTGGAGCCCCTTGAGCTAGTGTAGGCAAGCTGTGTCCCAGGGATATTTAACCTCTGAAGAGGGTAGGCAGTGACAGAAATCATCCCTTTGACCTATCTCCCATTTTATAGGAGTAAACCTATAAAATGTCTTATCGGGAATAAACTTTAATGATTCCATCTTAAGCTTAGAAACGTGTGCCTCTATTACCAGTCAACTTGAAAAATCACATTCCTACTCTGAATGCTACATACAAAGGAGGGGACTTTTCACTATACATGGTTATGGACCCACAGATAATCTCAGATTGCAAAAAAGCTCTAAACATTTTATTTCAGTTTCAGGTTTCAGTGAGGTTGGGAGATCAAGTTAATATCAGCATTTGGACAGTTGTTAAGCCAGCACATATAGAGAGGCTCCCCTCTCTTCTACTACTTAGATAATACCTATATTCTACTATAATTAATATATTGCACTCTCTAATATCTTTCATCCAAGCATCTCAAAATGCTTCACAAACAACAGCTGTATAAACTTCACATTATGCCCATGAAGTGGGTAGGACAACTGGAGAAGGTTAGCCCAAGGCAACACAGTAAACCAATGGCAAACCAGGTCTAGAACCCAGTTCTCCTGACTCCAAGACTCAAGCCACAAGACCACCATGCTTTCCCAGCACACAAAACAGAGATATTCATTTTGTTTTCCTAGGGGACAAAGTCTGACCTTAGATAAGTGCCTACAAATCCCATTCACTTCAAGGTGCCATGGGCCCGTGTAAGCAAAGATAGAAGATCCTTATTAAACACAATTGCGTAGTTTCTATTATGTGCTTTGAGGCTAAGATCCTCGTGCAGCAAACCACTTAAGCATGTGATTAACTTTAAGCACCTGAGTAGTCTCACAAAAATCAATGGGATCACTCGCATGATTAAAATTAAGTACACGCTTAGTGCTTTGCTGAACTAGGATTCTAGACCTTAAAGGGTATACTAGAAACTACTCCACTGTGTTTAATAAGTATGTCAATAATTATTTAATATAGAGGATGAGCTATGCAAATTTTTTTATGCAGTTCAAACTTGGGTTTGGGTGAATCTAGTGGCGGTTGGAAATTTGTGAACCTCTCAGCGTCAGGGACCCAAAGCTGAACCCAGATCCTCACTCAGCTAACAATCCCGGGCTCCTGATTGGCTGAAGACTCCAGCAGGCACAGTCTTAAACCTTGCAACAGCCCTGGCTCCTTGACTGCTCAACAGCCTTCCATGCCTGCAGCTGTATTTCTGGGCCTCCTTCCTGCTGTCAGCTCTCTTCTTGTTGCTGGCCCTTGCTCTGTATCCCCATTCCTAGTCCTTGTCCCTGGTTCTGCTCCTGATTTCCTACTCCTTGTCCCTTCTCCTGGCTCCTGCACCTGCTACAGCTGATACTCTGGCTCTGGCTTGGTCCTTGGACTTGGTGTTTGTATTCTGACCATGGCTCTGATTCTTGGTTTCTGGCTCTTGGCTCCAGCTTGCTGCCTGGATTTGGCATTCAGCTTTTGACTGCTGCTGTAACCGTTGGCTCCTAGTCTCTGGCTCTTGGCCCCGGCTAACTCCCTGGATTTGATGACCTGACTCCTGATTATACCACTAGGCCTGGCTGCTTCTGTTCCAGTCATTATGCCAGCCTCATGCCCTGACCATTAGGAAAGATCACCCACTATCTGGTCATTACACTCAGATTAGTTTTGGGGTTCACAAAACCCATGAGGAGTAATTCAAAGCTTTCATTCCTCCTGTTTAAATGCAGGTATTTTCCCGAGGAGAAATTAAATTAAACAGAAAATAACACATTTTTCTTGCTAAAGGGAAGCCTATGTTATGTAGTGAGTAAATGGGGTGAAATTCTGGTGCCACTTAAGTCAATAGCAAAACCTGAATTAATTTCAATGGGACCAGGATTTCACTCAGTAAATCAACCCTCTCATATGCAGGGTAGTATTGGTTAGTGCCCTGTACATGGTATATACACTGCATTCATTTTTTCATTATGCTGTATGGCTTTCCTCCACTCTTTTCTTCAATCATTCTCTAAATTTGTTTTTTCTCTTCTCCCCTTTCTCTGCCATTTTTTTTAGTCTCTCTCTCCTTTTTTCACCCCATGTTTCACTGGGTTTCACAATCTCTCACCCTTCTCTGCTCCTTATTTCACAGCCTCCGCTATGCAGAATACAAACTGATAATACTAAAGTTCCAGCTGAATTTTCAAACTCATGACATGTGAGTGGTTTGGAATGAGGAAATGCCAGTTTCCTATCCCTTGTTCAGACACATTTTAAAACAGAGGCACCCTGGGTAATGGGAGAAAATTCCCACACAGAGCACTGTAATAATATGAAACTTATATTTTCCTTTGCTACTTGTGTCTCTTCATTTCCTATAGATAAAATGATAGAAACTTCCTTAATTTTCACATCAATGTTTGTAGCTTAGGATTCCATTAATATATTCCTCTCCCCTCTGCTGTTCTGCGCCCTAGTTTGCAGTCAGTTCATTCTGCACTGATGTATATTTCATTGCCCAAGGCTTAATTTTGATTTATTGTCCATCCATAAATTAGAAAAATATGCTCTGGAATTCCATCCCGCTGAAAAGCTGTGCCTGATGTCAGGGGACTGGGTGATATTTAAGATGTCAGAAATACATATTGGATTAGTGTGCTTTGTTTCCCCACAACAGCAGGTGTTTAATCATAGCTGATGGCTGAAGTTAAATGCATTAGGACAGCATCAGCCAAGAAGATGGAGTTTTTCTAAACCATACAAACTCCAGATAAATAACTCAAAACTAATTGTGTGTCCACATCTTAGATACATTTTTATTTACTTAATGTATTAAACAATGAAAATAGCCCATGGCACTTAACTTCCCATTTAAAATCCTGGGTGGCTGTTTACACAATATTACAATGTGCCTTCTTGGCCCATTCATGGTTTAAGATATTTTCCTAGGGACACAGAATTGAGAAAGGAAAGAAAAGGGGTAAAAATCAATGATAGATGTACAGCTGATGGAGTCTTGGGGTTTGGGGTTATTCTCCTAGAAATATAGACATATATAAAAACACTGATTTTACTTATTCTAACACCAGCCTAAATAATGCATTTTCCAACCAAGAGCTCTTGAATTTCTTTTTTCTAATACAGAGTATTTGTTTGTTGCTATTAAGCTTGCTATTCTGTTTATGTTAATCAGAGCTTTCCGTGTACAGAAAAATGATCAGGCTTGGTCTTGAGCAATTTAGCTGGAGGCCGAGGAGAAGACGCTTAGGAGAGCAAACATTTTCAAGGTCAACCGGTGAACTGTAACAAGCCAGTGAGATTCATGGCGAGAATTGTATATTTTGACACAACAGCGATTTGATTAAAAGAGAAAGTAATGGGTTTAAACAGTCGCTATGAGGATGTAGCCAGACTTTGTTAGCTTTTAGCAAATTATTTAACAGACCAGTGATGGAACTGGAAATAGGACTGTTTTGTGGAAGGGAAAGGAAAGAGGGTTACATTTGAAATAGCAGTAATGAGGAATGTTAATGCTGGGTATTTGTTTTAAGGCAAATGAAGTGTAAAACCAGAGTTTCTTGGAAGTTTATATTATAATAAAAGTGAGAGAGTTATAACAGATGATTGAAACTGAGTTTAAGTCTTCTGGTATTCAAAATATAGTTGTAATCTCTCAGAGTGGTAAACAAATGGGGCCCATTTATAAATTAATAATACTCTGAACTTTCTAGGGCCTTTCATCCAAAGATCTCAAAGCATTTTATAAAGGTTGGCATTGGGGAAATATCATTCACTCCATTTTATGGATCGAGAAGCTGAGACAGAGGCTAATTGACTTGCCCATGGTTACACATCATGTCAGACTTCCAGTCTTCTGCTTTAGGACCCATTCCAGGAGGGTACCTACTCACATTCCTAACTGTAAGTGTAACCCACACACCTTCTGGGTGTGGTGTTCTGCCCCATCTAGTGGCCCGGAGACCACTGAGAGGGAGAGAAAATGAGTCTGCTCTACAGCCTTAGCTAACAGCCAGTTACCTTTTAGCTGTATAGGCTCATGCACTAAGCTCCAGAGGTCCCCAGTTCGATCCTGCCCACCAGCGACCGGGGTCTGTCAGTGTTACATAAGCACATGTGTAGTCTCACTGACATCAGAGGAATTACTCACATGTTTAAAATTAGGCATGGGTTTAAATACCCTCTTATATTGACTCTAAATCAATAGATAATAAATACATCCCAGCTGGGATGCATTATCTCAGTTTTGATGTCATACGTCCCATTTAAAAAATGTGGTTTTGACAGAATTTTGAACAAAAAAATCCAACTTTAAATCAGCAGCTAACCACTAACAAAACTAAACCTCAACCAAAGGAAAGAGCGAGCTTTCCCCATCAGAAAACTCCGTTCCACGGGGGACTGCCAGGCTTTTTCTAAACAAGGACTTTTCAAGTTATAAGCCTCGTGCAGAACAGTAAAGCTTTTTAAATGCAAATAGTATTATAAGCATTTCTTAAGACTGGATGTTTTGAA
Source organism: Chelonia mydas (assembly GCF_015237465.2). Classification (NCBI taxonomy): domain Eukaryota; kingdom Metazoa; phylum Chordata; order Testudines; family Cheloniidae; genus Chelonia; species Chelonia mydas. Next base: position 44,925,518 of record NC_051245.2, on the reverse strand, counting down.
ATTCGAGCCGCAGTGAGATGTTCATCAGAGACTCGGTCTCTGACAAAAATCTCCTGTAATGATTTTATCATTTCATTTTCCCATCAGGCCTTCATCTACTGTAGTTCACCTTGCCTCTTTGTTCTGAGGTTATGTGATTGCTTTAAGTCAGTGGGAGTCTAGATTTGCCTCTATTTAAAAACACAGGTTATTTAGCTGCTATAAAAAGTATTAATGACCCAATCCTGCAGTTCTTAACCTAGGTGTTCACTGAAAATTTTGCTAAGGACTTCAAGGGTTGGCCATAAAAGTGCTCAGGACCCGGAAATTACCTAAAGCCATAGGAAACATCTAGGTTTCTCTGCACTGATCGAAGTCCTTTATTTGGTAGAACAATTCTTGGTTTTTCTTGCTTGTAATAAAATTCATTTTTAATAAAATTCCTTCCTTTTTAATTCATCACAACAATATGAGTTCTGGCCAGTTCTTCAAATGTTACCTGTTATTTTTTCTGATATGCCAGAACAGTTCAAATTTTTTTTTAAAAAAAACTGAATCTTATTTTTGTGTGCCCTTCCCATGGTACAGATCAAAATATCAGTTCAGGACTGAGAGGAATCACTGATGTTATCACTGAGTAATATGGTTTGGTCCTGCTCTCAAACGGTCTGTTAAAAATTGGTGTGACACTGTGGCAGGACTAGGAAGGCTGGGTTTGCTAAGGAAATTTCTATGTAGTGAGATAGAGTGGGCAAAATTATACTGTTGGGGGATGGTACAGGGGAAAGATCCTTTTAACTTAAATGTATTTATTAAATTACACATGATCCAATCCTCCAGCAATTATTCAGCCAAAACTGCCACTGAAATGGGGCATTTGCTTGAGTAAGGACCTTAGTATATGACCCCTAGTTTGGATTTCACTGACGGCCCAGAGATCGTCAGGCCTAAATTAAAACTCAGCCACTTTTGTAACCTAGAGACTGGTGGCTCAAAATGGAGACTGGGAGGCAAAGCTAATGGGAAACCATGATTCCTTTAAAATATATCCATTAAACTCTGGATTAATCTGGAGACAGGGATGAGATTCTTCTGTTGGGGAGACAAAGGAAAACAGTTTTTATTTTTTTAGCAGTACCTTCTTTTCAAATATGACTCCTCCTTGGCAGCCTTGAAGTAGGTATGCATAGGGTTAGATTTGATGTAACAGCAAAAGGCATTATGTATGTGTAACTCAAAATCCCATAAGCCAATCATGTCTTTTCAGTTAACTACAGTTACTTTAATTGGATAAGAACAACAGGAAAAACAATAAAATGAATCCAACTAGCACAGTGAGATGATCCCTCCTTTTTTCTCTGTAAAAACAAACTACATCCAGCCCCACTTCATTCTAGTTTCAGCCTTGTCCAACTCAGCTCCACCCTTGACAGTTTACAACTGACAAGTCTTTTTGCATTCCGCATCCCAGAATGTTCCAGACATGTGTAACCTCAGACAAGCAGTACAATTCCTAAAGCTCTTTGCACCTTTAAATATATTTTAAAGAGAGCTTAGTGAGAGAGATAATGTGACCAGAACATGGCATTGGAAGTTAGGATTCTTTAGTTCTCTTGCACTTACTCCCTGCAAGACGTAGGGCAAGTCATTCAGAATCACTGTGCTTCTTTTTCCTTTTCTGAACAACAGGCATAAAACCTCCCTCTCCCTCAGGCATACTGTGAGGCTTAATCAATCAATATTTTTATGTCCTTTTGAGATCTGCCGATAATTAGATGCTATATAACAAAATAGGAGTATTATTGCACACAACTCATGGTTTTTTTCCAGCCTCTTGCCGTTCCAGTGGAAATGTGTGTCGATTCTGTTTTAAATGTACATTGAAATTTTATTTCTCCTAAAACTACCTAAAATGGCTAGGAAGGAGAAAAGAAATAAGATGGTCTCTAAGCCCATGTGTATGATTTCAATAGGGGAAGAGAAAATGGTTTATCATTCTGAAAAGTGAACAACAAAAGTTCAACCAGGCTGGAATGCTAAAGATATGGTGGCATTGAGCAGGACCTCAGAAACACTGCTGATGAAATTCTCCTAAATGTAGCAGTATGCTCCATTTCTTTGTGGGAGAAATGGACGGAGGGGCCCCCACTGTTTGTGAGGTCAGAGACTATGTGTTTCAATGAGATCTATAATTAAATGATAAATGATATTGTGGTCTACTATGTTTCTATTTGCCCTGGTAATAAATCATCAGGACATTGAAGCGTCCTAGGTTTTGCTGCTACCAGGCCTGCTTCTCCTTTCATGTGTATGACAGAACTTTGAACTCGGACTTAACTCATCTTCATCAGATATAAAACTATCTCAGATTCAGGAAAAGAAGAACAAAGTTTCAGGGGTCAAAGGTAGCTGGATACTTTATATCCTTTAGAATTATGACAGACCACTTTGTATTGGAGAAGTCAACATGGGACACAGGCCTGAGTACATCTACTGGTCATATCATGTCTTTAATGCCATGCATAATTACAGCTGAAAAGCACAGAATGTATTCAAAGGCCAGATACTGAAAAAAATGATCAGAGTTGTTTGTTGCAGGAGTCCTAGACACCTACAATCTTTGTATTCTAAGCAAAGGAGAAATCTGATCCCAGTGTATGAGCCTATATGAATGTGAGGCAGGGAGGTGGAAATTTAGACAAAAGTTGGGTGATGCAGGAAGAGTAGGTAGAGTAAAGTCATAGTTCTGACCCTATGTAAAACAACTGTTTTCATCTGATTGGACATTTTCTCCCTATTTAGAATAGCCAGGTTATTGACCAGACATTCTCAATTTAAAAAAAAGTTTTCAGTCCTATCTGCTATTCCTGGTTGAAGGCAAAGAAATGGCTACTTAAATTAAGGTTAAGATTTTGCCATGGGAATTTTTCATCAAAATCACGAACAGGTCACAGGCAATAAACAAAAATTCACGGAAGTCCATGACCTGTCCATAGGGTGGGGATGGGTGGACCTGACAAGTCCCACTGTGGTGGGGGGAAGGAGGGTTGGCCAAGAGCTGCTCCAGCCCCACTGCTGCAACAGGGCTAAAGCCGAAGAAGTCACCGAGGTCTGTTAAAGTCACAGTGTCCGTGACTTTCATGACCTCTGTGACAAAATCGTATCCTTATTGATAATGAACAGCAAAATCCATGTTTTTTTTCTCTTTCAGCTTGAAAATTATACTGTAGCAAGACTGAGCTGCTTAAATTATTGAATGCACTGTTGTTGAAGCCATGTTGTTCCGAGGATATGAGAGAGACAAGGTGGATGAGGCAATATCTTTGAGCTTCACAGAACTCTTTTCCAGGTCTGGGGAAGGTAACCAGAGTGTCCAAGCTATATACAACAAGGTGGGACAGATTGGTAAGGATAAGGGGTTCACACATGTTGCAGGAAACCACTTAAAAAGAAGTGGACAATTAACATCTCTGCAGTTATAGGACAAAGGAGAGTAGCAGGCAGCAAGGTGTATTACAAATTGTTGTAATGATCCATTAAACCAGTGTCTCTGTTAAGTCCATGATTTTCAGTGTCCAGCAGTTATGAATTTAAGTTCGCAGGCTCACCTTTTGAAAGCATTGTGCAAGTTTCCTTTGAGGAGGAGGACTGAGAACTCATCGCTTTGTGAAAAGTGTTCACCCCTGGGTGATACAGTGTTTTTGTCTTTTATCATTTATTAAAAGAAGATCATCACTATCTGGCCACACTTCTGGTGACATTTGCAGTCTTTTAAATGTTTGCTTAAGAACAGCTCTTTTACATCTTCAAATGACACATATGCTTCTTTAAATTTTGTTATTGACTGTTTATTTCTGCTGCTTCAGTTATAACAGCACTAAAATTTCGTAGATTACAAATGTGCACATTTAGGGCCTAATCCTTCACTTCTACATGTTGGGAACTCCCAAGATTTGGCTTCACAAAAGAATACAGGACTTGTCATGCGTGGCAACCAAATTAATGTGATAGACCTAAATAACTTATTGATGGTCATGCAATATAGATGTAGCCATGTCAATCCCAGGATATTAGAAAGACAAGGAGGGTGAGGTAATACCTTTTGTAGGACCAACTTCTGTTGGTGAGAGAGAGAAGCTTTTGAGATACACAGAGCTCTTCTTCTGGTCTGAGAAAGGTACTCCCAGTGCCCCTGCAAAATGCCAGGTGGAACTGATTGTTTAGCATAAGTAGTTAGCACATATTGTACGGGACCATTCAACATGCAGTAGCCCGGCAGGACACACCAACTCAAAGCGGCACCAGACCCTGCCAGAACAACAGATGCAAAACATGTATCTCTACTACTACAATGATTGACATCCTCCACAAACACCTTTCAAGATCCATGGATCCTTCGCATGCCTATCACAACATGTGGTACACCTCATCCAGTGCACTTAATGCCCCAGTAAGAACAATTATGTGGGTGAAACCAGACAATCACTATGCTCTGGAATGAATTCACACAAGAAAATGATAAAAAGACAAACGAAAAACCCTATCACCTCTGCCTAAATACTTTTCACAACACGATCACTCTGTATCTGACCTATCAGTCCTCATCCTCAAAGGAAATCTGCACAACACTTCCAAAGGACTAGCCGGGGAGCTTAAATTCATTACTCTGCGAGACATAAAAAATCATGGACTGAACAGAGACACTGGATTTAGGCTTATTACAATAATCTGTAATAACTGCAGAGGTATTAATGCACCACTCTACCTTGAACGTCCCTTACAATATGTGCTAACTACTTATGCTAAGCAATCTGCTCCACCTTGTATTTCGCTGTGACACTGGGATTACATTTCCCAGACCTAAAGAGGAGTTCTGAGTAGTTCAAAAGCTTGACTCTCTCACTGATAGAAGTTGGTCCAATAAAAGATATTACCTCACCCAACTTGTCTCTCTTCTGGATGGTAAGAACAAAACAGACCCGATTCTTTATGGTTTCTAAACATTTTGGTGAATCTGGGTCAAAAGCCATTATTTCAGTGGAAAATAGATGAGCCTATGTGTTATGGTGCACATTGGACTACCCATGCATCCCCTGGCATCACAGCACAATGTTGCCAAGGTCTTTATATCCAGCACCCTGTTCTCCTGCAGACTCTGGGTCAAACCCCTTCACAAGAGTCCCTCTGCTCTCTGAACTCTCCCCCTTTTATAAGCCCCAACTGTCCATTCAGTTATCTTGGTCCTGCTCCTCTGGCTGAGAAGCAACTAATTAATTACAGCACAGGGGAAATTGATGTAACTAATAGCTCTTAACCTCGTTCTATCGCGTGATAGGGTTTCACCCCATCACACTATGCTATGAAGCTTTGAGACAGATTCAAACTCCCCCAAGTTTGGGGGTGGTTTTGCCTAAGTCTAACCTGAAACTACACAAAATTTGGTTGTTTTGGTTGAGCTTTAGTTTGAGCTTTTTGTCACTGTTCAGTCCTAAAATCTCAGGAACCAAGAATCCTTGCAAATAAAAATAAAAAAATAAGCCAAAACTGTGGTGTTTCATGAAGCTCCAGTTTTACCTGACAGAGCATGACGATTTAAAATGAGTATTTATGGTCATTCAGCTAAAGATTACACGAACAAAATTCCCCCTTCCCTCACTGTTGTTTCTCAGCCTAGTTGGAATTGATGAGATCCCCAGTTATTTTCCCCACCTGCTATACAACAACTGCTCCTTGAGGGCCTCATATCACAAGCACCACAAGGAGGACTGACATGATTCCATTCAGGGCCAGGCAACCTCACTTACAGTTAGGGACGAGTAGTATTCTTTGTCTACAGAGTTGAGCACATCACCTGCATCTCTGCCTGCGTCTGGAGAATTTAAGAATCAAACTCAGATCTTCCATGTAGCACAAATTTGGCTACTACTAAATCAGTGGGGCCCTCTTTCCTCCACAAAGGCATTTAACCAGGAAAATAATAAGCTTTAAACACATTCAATTCATATTTAGAGGTATCACCAAAAGACCATGACTCCCTTGTAACCTCTCATTATTTATTTTAGCTTATATAATTCATTTTTAAAAGCAATATTACAAAATAATTCAAGCTGATCTAGTGTCAACACTGAAAAACTCCCTAAACCATAAAGCCTCTGACCCTCCCACCCAAGTCAAAGTACTCCATTTATAAAAACACTAGGCAGGGCTTTGCAAAGTGCCCAAACTGTCAACAAATTTGGGTTCCCTCAGACTATGCAGGCGGAGCTCCATAGCTGAGAGCCTTCCACCGAGAACGTCCTACTCCGAGCTTTCAGACAAACATAACTAGAGAGCGATGGCTCTAGTGTCCCACATCTCATTTACTAGGTTAAGCCTTTATAAAATGTCTTGCCTTTCCCCCTTGATTTGTTTGTTATCCTTTAAACATAATTTCCTGCCTGTAAATTTTCAATTGGATCCTCAGCTGGTGCAAATCAGTGTAGCTCCATAAAAGGCAAAGGAGCTGTACCGATTTACCTCAGCTAAGGATCCGGCCCTCAATTCATCACTTAGTGTGCAGCCCTGCACCATATATCCCACATTATACGTTTTCATAAGGAAGAGACAAAGCACTGGCTAAACTGAGTAATTAGCAGGAGTCTCGTTAGGTGACAGCGCCCTTTTAGGCAGTCTGGAAAGGATCTTTCCTCAGCAAAATGTTTGTTCATACCTACAATCTGGTTTTTGGCAAAACACTCTTCAGAAGCATCTTTATGAGGTAGGAGGAGAAGTCATTCCTAGCACAGATCGCCTGCAATCATCCAGAAAGGGGGAATGAAACCCGTTATGGGCTGATCAGTCACTGCCCCCCACTCCCAATTAAACCCCAGCATCACTTCCTCATCTCCTATGGTGTCCTCATGAACTCCCCTCAGGGCAATAAGAGAGGAGTGGGGAGACAGAAGCGGTGTCTGAGTGTGAGGGAGAAGATTAAGGGCCATGTGTCCATGGTGCCTATGGCTCAGCACTGCTGCTTTATTTATGTCTTTTATCATTACACAGCTCAGCCACACAAGGCAAATTGTGTTTAATAAATTAGCCTAATGGATTCCGCAAGTGGTTTGTGAGCGCAGTGCTTCCTCTGGTTAAGGAAAACATTTATATTCTCTCTCTCTTTGCTTTCCTTGGCTATGAGGGTAACCAGAGGGCAGGGGACAGGGCTGGGGGGGGGGGGGGGGGAAGAGGAGGATGGCTGGGACCAAATCAGGGCTAAGAGGGACAGTCCACTTCAGTCCCTGGGGAAGGATGTGGGGAGGGGTTCGGGGTGCCAATGCTTTTGCCCTTTGTTTCACTTGTGATCCTTGGTAGCCCCAGGCTACAGTACCTACCACAGCTTTCTCCAAGCTCAGCCGCCCGCCCCTTTCCAGTGTTACACATTAAACTCTTCCAAAGGGGCCTCTTTCACAGCTCCCCATGAAATAATAATTCATTATGTCACTAGGAGGGAAGAAAGGGAGTGTAAGTGTCTTGATGGGATTAGAGGAAACCCCCGCAGAGATGATTTAGGAGCCATGATAATTCATTTAATAGGGGCCTGGGGTAAATTGCTAGACAGGGAAATGTAACTGAACCACCTTAGAAAGGGCGCATTACAAGTCTGTATAGGATAACTGGCTTCATTAGCAATATTTAAGAGATTTCATCTAAGAATGAGTCATAAAATACAGAACTATTTTATCCACCTGGTTTGGTGGCCTTTAACTCTACTCTGTCTGAATATTAAAATTGGAAATGGCACTACAGCAACACATTTTGGAAACTGTTCTTTTGGCTGTTATTTGTATGGTTGGTTTAGTTTCTCGTTTGTTAACCTTTTAAAATGAATATCATTGAAAATGGATAACAGTACAATCAGAACTCAGAAAGATCAGGGAGACCTTAATGGCTGAGAACAGACTGTCACAAAACTTAGCAAAAGGTCTAAGCTTACTGCTGTAAACGCACGGTACCAAAAGAGAGTCACTAAATAGCAAATGATTTGGGCATCCCCTGATTACTAGCCCATTCAGAATGAAAACAGGGCTATATATGCGGGATTGCACAACAGCTTAGATGGGTGAGATGAGCACACATATACACAAGAATAACCACACATAGTTTAGGAAACCTACCTCTCTATGCAATGAAGCTGAAGTTTCCCTCAAGTACTGTTAACAGCAGATGCTATTTTGCTGCATTTCCACACTACAAGCAAAATGGTGGATTAGGAAAGGACAAAGATATATACGATCTAGTTTTCACCCCTAAACAGCTGTTAGCAACATTTAAAAAACGAATCCTGGAAAAATAATGGTATAGACTACTGGGTTGGTTTTTTGTTTTTTGGCATGGCCCAAACAGATGGGGCAAATGTCTCAGTAGCACGTTTAAATACTTGTTAAAAATTAAGGAGGGATTAGAGACAGAAACAGGCAAGTTCTACTCTTAGGTGTACCCTTGCAACTTCACTGAAGTTGCAGGGGTGTAAATGATGGCAGAATTTGGCTCAGCACATGTGTGGTTTGGGTCTGTGTGTGAATGCACACTTATGGGAGGATTATCTACAGCAGAGCAGTGGTTTTGATACTATTATAAAATGTTTTCCTTTTCTTAATACTGCACTACTATATTTGTCATGTGAAATTTCTCAGAATCTACCAAATTACACAGTAATATTTCCCCCCGTACTTTAAGTTACAAATCATAAGGCTTTGTTTGTAAATGATTATTTAGAACATATTGGATCTTTTTGGCTGCCTTCTTGGATACACTTTAGAATACAAGAGGCACTTCATGATTTGTGCAGATGTTTAAACAAATGCTAAGAAGTGGGTCTTAACCATGTAACTCTTTCAGGCTCCTTTTTCCAATGTGCCCATTTTTATCACTGAAAACAAAAGAAAAGCACTCCACAAGAAATATATGGCCAAATAAAATGACTGAAACATTTTTGTTTGTAATGTCACACACACACGTGCACTGCTAATTGTTTTCCTGGTGCATCGAAATGAGACTGCAACTTTTTACCCTCACAATATGGAATAAGACTAAGATTTGCCAAATATGCTTCATCTAGGAATTTTTCTATTTGCTGAATTATGTTTTATTAATTGAATAAGCTTCTTAAATAGCCAATATAAGTAATTGGCATGTCTTTAGTCACCAGAGCTGTTGCCACACACAGTGGATATACATTCTGCATAATTAATACATTCTTTAGTAAAGAGTTTCTTAATAAAAAAAGACAGTAACTGGATGTAAAATCATGCAGTTACATATATTGTGTCCTACAACTATGGAATTAACCAGATAGTCTTTAAAATAGCAAAACCTCTTCTGCTGTGTATCACATCAAGAATATTTCTGTTACTGCTGCTTTTTTTTATCTCCAGCATCCCACAGTAAAGATGTTGATTTTTATATAATGTTGTAAACCATTTTGAAATATAGCAAGTAGTATCTTTTTCAAATAAAACTAAAGATATTAATAACCACAACTGTCAATTCTAGGAATAAGGTAAGTGTTTTAATAAATCTTCACTAATACTCCATACAAATATAAAAGAATGACTAGCTTTCTCTCAGGGTCTTTCCCCAGTGACCATTGCCTGTTATGACTTTGAATGATTTCCTCTAGTGGAAGACAGCCAATGCTGTCCATTATTCCAGATGGTCAGCTCTGGTGCAAAGTTCTGCAAATGGTTCTCAGTATTCAGAAATACCTCTCCAGTTTATAACTCTCCAGGAAAAGCCAATCCAAGATTAGTCACCTATTAGCTGGCAAATAAAATCTAAAATATCACACTAATTTGTGACACATACGTTCTGATCTGCATGTTAAGAAAAATGTTGATGGTTTATTTTCAGTACATATTTAAAGAAAGCCAAATTAGTATATTACAAGACAAACAGCTCTGTAGTAACCACTGAGTAATATGTCAATCAATTTCAGCTTAATAGCTAAGAGGTGACAGGGAAAAAACTATAAACAACACAGACTTCATGGGCCAAATCCTGCTCTCAGTTTTACTCATGTAACCTGATTAATTTCCATGAAATGCAACATTTCAAGCACTGAGAGTAGAATCTGGCCCCATATCTTACATGTGGAAGACACTACTTTTTCAAGCACTGTAGATATTTAACAGGCTAAGCCGTAATTTTTATAGAAAGCAAATCTAATCATGCAAATATTGCAAGTTATAATAAAAAGAAAATAGATAACTACAGGCATGTACATGCAATTTACTGAAATTCTGCTAATTTTTCAGGTACTAAATTACTGGATTTTACAAAGTAATGCTCATCACTCCACATAGGCAGCATTTGCCTATTGCTGGTCTCTGCTGATACAAAGAGCTATTAGCAGCCACCTGTAAATTTCCCTACATCCAGCTTTCATAAACAAAATACACGCACACATAGGATAACTACTTTAGCTATACCTTGATGCAACTATTTCACACACTTAGATGCGTCTTTTACATGTATGGTACCATCATGCTCATGGTGAAAAGACATATTTTTTTCCTATTGCTACAAATGATGGACTTAGGCACATGCTTAAGTGCTTCCCTGAATGAGGGCCAAAGTTTGGATGTCTACAATATTGCACATGTCTGGCTTGAAAATTAAGATAAAAGAACACTTGCACAATTCTGTTCTCATTTACATATGTGCAGATCCAGAATAACTCCAGTGAAATCAGACCAGTGGCTTTGACACTGAATTCAATGGAGTTGAAGAATAAAATTTGGCCTGATGACAAATTTTATTTCAACATCATCTACATATCAGGCCACCTATGCAACTAAATGTGTCTGTTTCACTGACACAGCTGAACCCAAGTAATTGGACATTTAAAAACTATAAGCGAAGGTTCAGCCTCTGGCACCAATATTAGATTCTTTTTAAAAATTGTTTTCAGCAGAAAACCAGCTATAAATTTGACCTCTTGACATTTTTGAAACTAGGTCAAATGCTTGTCCCTGTAGCACTATCACTACATTCAATAAAATCAAGTATATCTTGTGTTTGAAACATACTTTATAAATAGATGTATAGATGGACTAGATATTGAGAAAAGGAATGGTACAGATTATGAATATTAAGATTTATATTAATCTATAAGCCTATTAAAGTACAGTAAAACCTGTCCTTCAGACCACCTTTTTAAAGATATCACCTCCCTGATGGGACCACTAAATTTCGGGCCAAATTATTTTCCCATAAAGAACAATGAAAAGAAAATGATTATATTAAGACTACTTCTACTATGGTTTCTTTTCATTGTTCCGCTAAAAATGATTCCAAACAGTAAAATAACATTGATTTTGACCTTGTTAATGAACCTGAAGAACTTAAAGGAATACATGAACACAGATTTTCTTTTAAACTGGGAAAAACAGATATATCCATGCTAGTCTTGTCAACATCAGCGGAAGGTATATAATTTCATTGGTATTATAGATAGGCAGCTTATTATGATATTGTTAATATTCCCTAGGGGTTGTGGTACGGATTTCAATTTGTACCAAAACCTTCACATGATTGTATAATTTGTATAATATTGACTAAGGGCTGGTCTACACTACAGAGTTAGGTTGAAGTAAGGCAGCATCCGTCGACCTAACTCTGCAAGCATGTACACTAAAATGTAGCTACCACCAATGTAACTTGCCTACTACACCGACTTAACTCCACCTCTGTGAGAGGCATAGGGCTTCAGTCGATGTAGCTAACTTGATACATTGTCAGTGTAGACACCACATTCTTTACATCAACTGTTGCTGCCTTTTAGAAGCCATCCCACAATGCCCTACATTGACAGTTAAACCTGTGCAAGCGCTCCTGGTGAGGATGCACACCACCAACACGAGCATAATAGTGCGGACATGCAAAAGCAATTTAATTACGGTGGTGGCTGTACATCGACATAACTTAAGTTGACTTAATTTTGTAGTATAGACTTGCCCTTAGACGTCCAAGAGTTAGGAATATTGTAAAAGGCTTTGTTGTACAGATTATATATCATGAAATTAGTGTCATTCTTCTAAAATGTCCATCTCTCCAGAGTTGGAACTTTCTAATGATCTCTTATTGGGGCATTTTCAGTGTGTCTTTATGGACACACTTCACTCAAAGCTCTATAATCACCAAGAAAAGTTCCATTTAACACATATTACACTGGGGGTAGCAAGGGAAAGTTGCAATGAGCCTGAAGGCTACATCTTCCTAGCATAAAATATAGCTGATCATGGCCTCCCTCATTATAATGTGAAGGGGGCATTATAATCTACAAATCCCAGAATACAATAATCCATTTTCATCTGAGCAAGAGGAGACCTACAAACTAGGTGAGAAGCAGATCTGTCTTAAAAGGTGAGAGTAGCCACTGGCTGCATTTTGGGACTTCATGGGCCATGTTTGACAACCAATTGTGTTAATAGTGGCCGCTTTTCTTTCTTTTTCTTAAATCCCCGAGTCTTGTCACACATGCGAAACGTACGTGTGTGTGTGTGTGTGTGTGTATAGAGAGAGAGTTTACCTATATTGTCAGCACTTAATATGGAGGAGCAGAGTTCTCTCTCTACTGTCAGCGTGAAGTTCACATTGGCTATACCATATTAAATGTAAGAACTGTGAAGTCCTTGTGGGCATGGATTTAAAGGCTGTGAAATACCACAATGAATGACCTGAAGAGAACAGAACAAATAAATAATAATTTTTATTCAGCAAATAAATGGTGTTATTTTTCTGGAAGTAAAATGAGCATTTCTACTGCTAAATCAAAAACAAGCATTTTGATCATAGACACTGACTATCCTGGCAATTAAAAAGAATAGCAGCCAATTTTTAGTATTGCTTTGGAACTCCTATCCCATTGTGAAAAGAGTTTATTTTTAAAATAAAAGGTGGTAAAAATCTGAGTCCCTCATTGCTGCAGGTGGACAGTAAAGATATCACAGGCATTTACATAAGAAGAGGGGCCTTGCCTTGGTGTCCTTGGAAAAAGTCTCCACCTTCTCACCCAGTGCAGTGTGTTGTTCACTGGTTGGCAACCACTCCCCAAACCTGAAGTGGCTGAATTTCTATGGTGCTATATGTAAATTGTTTGCGAAGTGATGTGGGATCTTTAAAGATGATCTATATTTTTATTATTCCAGTTAAGTAGGACATTCATCTAAACCAGTGGTTCTCAACATTTCCATACGCTCCCCTCAGAAACTCCTCTCCCTGTTAGCAATATGGAAGCCAGGGTGGCTGCTACTCCTTACCTGCATTCACGACACACCAGTTGAGCACCCACAAACTAAACTGTTCAGTTGTGGGGGGGCAGATCTTCCACAAAACTCTGCCACTCTTTTGTGCTCACACTGCTTATTCTTTAATAGGTTAGATAAAAAGATTATCTGCATTGCACTGTGTAAGTGATATTTATGGTACATATGTATACATGTGTGTTAATAATACTTGGTAGCAACTTTGCTTCTGGGTCAAAAGTCCAGGATTGCCTGAATCTGATATCTGGATTTACATTACAGTAACTCTATTGACTTCAAATTAGTTAATCCTGATTTACTTCGGCATATGAGAGACCAGAATCGAGCAACAAAACATCTGTAACTAGTTTGAAATTGGGGTGAAATAGGAGGACATGGGGCCCCAGCGAACATGATGTACTGGGGCCCCAAATTTCTCTCGACTGGCCTTTATACACCTTACGTCAGTAGGACCTTTGTCAGAGAAAGGTGTTAGGATAAATCCCTATGTATCGATTGGGTACTATTTTCAGTGAAGTGCATATACCACTTGCGATATTTAAAATTGACCCCACAGTTAATATATAATCTAAACACATTCCAATGTGATATCAAAAAATGGTTGCAGCAGCTCTTACATATCCATCATGTATTTTGGCTAGAAGGTAAAAAATTATTTTCAGTTTATTTTATTACTAGTATGTGATGAACAGCTAAACTTATGATATTTTAATAAGCAAATGTTAGTATGGCACAACTACATCTGTTTCAAAGCTATCATTAGTGTCTCATCAAGAGTTTGTTTAAAGCTGCAGTTTTATTATTTTTTCTTTTACTGTAATTCAGTGCACTGCATACTATTTATTGTGTTCTTACTTTCTCTCATTCATCCTGAACCTTCCTTGCTGCATTATTTTAGCCTGTATCAGCAGTCAATGAGCATGTTTTTATCATTATTTACACAGCATGAGGGATATTCATGGAGCTGTACAAATAAAATGACAAATCCTTGCCCAGAGGAGCTTACAGTCTAATGCCTTCATCCTGCAATTGTTAAAACATGGGTGGAGTGTTGTGCTCATGTCTATCAGTTGAAGAATTGGGGCCAAAAGCCTTATTGCTGCAGTTGGATCTGCTAGCGAGGAATACATTTAGGCCCTGATTCTGCAATCAGATGTGCTAAGCGGGAGATCTGTGCTGTGCAGAGCCTGCAAACGAGTCTTGACCTGCAGATCTGATTGCACAATCAGGGCCTCAGTGTAGTTAGTTTGTTACCATGTGTAAACTAACATGGATATTTTTTCACTTTCAAAAGCTCAAATCTGAGTTCTTGTATCTAATGTGCTATTCAGAAGTGGGAGGAGGATGAGGGTGCTTTCTCTGCATTATAATGCCCAGCATTCCTTGATGCAAAATATTGCATAATCACACATTTACAGCCCGATTGTGCAAGCAAAACGCTTGTTACCTTCAATGGCAGTTTTGTTTGGAGGAGGACTGCAGTATAACTGAATATCTAAAACATTAAATAAAGTTGTTTCAAATATGCCATTAGCTACAAGAGGACATATGGCTTTCCATACCCAAAGTCTATTATCTGATACCTTTTGTCTAATTCTTATGTTGAATATCAACATAATATACAACTAAGAAAAAAACCTCTTGATTTATGACTCTTTGCTGATATACTCGCCAGTATGGTCATTTTAAAATGTATATCTGTGGTAATTATATATTACAGGATTGTATAGCTTTTTGGAATCGCAAAATGTACAATTTATATTTAAAGCCTTTGGTCATCTATTGGGAGCCATGCTAATTAAAATTTGTGAATTAGTTTCTGCATGGAATAACTATCTTTACAATAACAATATATAGATTATGAATTTCTCAGAAAGCCTAATGCCTATGGGTGATATTTTGGTTGTTTAAATACTGTCATTCTGGCAGAGCATTAATTTAGATTTTCATGCTCTAGTCAGCACCTTGGATGTCCTTAGAGTTTTACACTTGGATTAAAAATACATTGAATTCATCAAGCATATTGTTAGTAAAATGAATTTGGGACTTCCCTGTTGCAAACCCAGTTTTATGATTTTCTGGTCCCTAATGAACTAAAGAAAAATCTGAAATGTTTGCAACTTTTACAAATGAACTCCTATCCCCATATCCCCCATCTTTGAAACTGTGAAATAAATTGTTCGTAAATAGCTATTGGACTGATTTCAGTGCTGAAAACTGACTCAATTTCTTTCTCCAAATATGCAGATAGCAAGACCACTACTTCCCGGAAATGCATTAAATAGAATAACTCAGAGATGCAGCTGGTTCAATCACAAAGAAGGTTTGAAACATTTCTAGATGAAATTGATAGCCAAACTCCCATATTCCAGCACTATCACTACAAAAATCCTGGATACTGGATAGAAAAGATCAGGATGCAAGAGACATAAGTAGAATCTGTACCAAAGTACATTATATTGTTGCACAAAAGGAATAAATCACATGTGTATGAAAAGCATAAGCTTTAAGCTTTGGAAAGAGTTGTGCAATTGACAATCAAATGGAGCTTAAAGGGAATTACGAGGTTTTATACTAAAGTCCTGAAATAAAGAAAGTAATATTTTATAGCAAAAAATTGCAAATGTCAAGATTAAATCATAAGATTTTGCACCATTGAGCTACTAGCTAGCTCTATAGCTTTTTCAGTTCTTAACACAGAGAAAGACCAACTTTCATGCTCAATAAAACTTAAGAACTTTAGAAATACATTTAGACACACAAATCATGTATTTGTGACTTCCTCCTTAAATGGCTAAATTATAGAAGAAAAATGATTGAACATATGAACTCCTTGGCTGGTAACCTATTCCTTCATTTGTTTTAGTTCATTTTATAGTCGCCTCTGTTTGTTAGATGGAACTGCCACCAATTTCTCAGTTTAAAGGAAAGAGGGTGCTGGGAGAAATTATGTTTTTTCTCCCTTCCCCAGCCAAAGAATATATCAGCTGTATCCAGATCTTACTCAGAAATATCTTGTAGCAAACACAAGTGGAAAAACCAGAGCTCAGCTGCCCAAATGGCTTGCTCTGGTCCAAAGTTGGACAGGTGGCGATCCAGATTGAATCTGTTGCTGTGGGAATGATTTGATTCACAAACAGGGTTATAAAATTTTATATGAAGATGCCAGTGAAAATCACAAGATCCGAGAGAGAAAGGCCTTAGCCACACAAACGTATTTTAATTGCTATGAATTTTGGAGCATAAAGAAGAAAAAAATCAATGGAATGATATTGCACATATATGTTTATACACACACTGTATGCACTTTCATATACATGTAAGCACATACTAATAAGCAGTTATATATCCATTTGCATTTTCAAGGTACTGTACAAACAGATAATTGCTGTTACGCATATGACTGCACACATGCATTTTCTTATATTTACACATTTGTGTTATGTCTTGTCAAAGAATTCTCAAGCATTTTGCGCAACTGAAAAGGGAGTTAGAATGCTGGAGTGGAAGATGCTCTGAATACCTGCTGGTCCTGTGTATGTTATATATAATTTGCATATGGTCTAGGTGTGTAGCTAACTATATAAAATGGGTCTCTATTTTTCTATAGCTAGATCCACACCTGTACAATATGTAAATACCCACCAAACGACAACTAAATATCTCCAGCCTGACTAACGGCCTGATACATTGATCTCGCTGGATTTTGAGATATAAACTTCAATTTGGGCCCAAGTCACTTAGTGGACACTGCCACCAACAGCTCTGACACTGGGTTATTTGTTGTTGCTGTTTGCTGTCCCTGTTTGCACATTAATCCAGTGACAATTAGGTGTCAGCGAGCGTTGTTTCTGCTCGCTGATAGCCTTGGGCTCTGCGCTTGAAGCCCTAATCAGGAGTGTAAACTCTGCTATATTTCAATTTGGAGAAGCGCTCTTCCGCTAAGAGGCCCCTGGCACTGCGATAAATAAAACGCCTATTTACTCTATTGCCACACTTAGACATCTAATGCACTTACTACCAGCCCCCTAATCATAGCCTCCAGTTAAATCCGCCTATAAATCACTCCATTCTCATCCTGCAGATTAGCGAAGCCATTTCCCCCAAACCCCACAATGAGCACTGTTTCCTTTTCTTGTTAGTCAAAAGCTAGATGATTTTTATTAGGTTAAAGACGAGCTCACAGATGGTAAATCGCGTGGAGAGAAATGAGCTGGAGAGTTACACGGTGCAGTGCGGGACCTGCAGCCGGGCGGGAGCGCAGCTCTCGTGTCAACACAACAAGCACCGACCAGCAGCTCCCCGGCTCCTCCCGGCCAAGGGCTCGGCTGGGGACGTTCTCCTTCAGCACAAGGGGCGCCACCCCGCAGCTCAGCGGTGCGATGAGTTTGTCAGGCGTCAGCTGCCAGCCGGTGGGGAGAGGGCGTTTGTTGCCTTGACAATATTTTTATGTGCAGCCGATAAACATAAAAGCTGCCTGCACTATAGAGAGACCTAAACAGCCCCAGCTCTGCAACGTGCAACCATTAGCTAGACCGAGCCAGAGAGCGATTTGTATCCACACAGCCTCTTCTGCTGCCGCTGGGGCTATAGCCCTGGATGTCTCGATGTACAGAGAGTGAGACAGAGAAATAGCCAAGCACCGTATATAGGCATATAAAGCGTTCTGCAGATTTACTAGTGCTAGTAGTGCTAGTGCAATGGCTAGCAATGTATGCAAGTAAAAGGGACCTGGAGCTCTCTCTGTAGTATATGAATCTCTCTCTAGAACCTTCCCTATCTAGACAGGGCTAGAGAGCGCTCTCTGGTACATGGAGCTGTCTCTAGATCCCAGACTAGAAGTGGGCAAATCAGACATAGTGAAGAATTTGACACATTTTGCATCCTTTCTATTAGTGATTGGCCGTGAACAGATTGTGATTTTCTGAAATTTATTCATTATTCTAAATCATTCACTGAAAATTTTCTGTGAATAATTCTTGGGCTGGAACTTGTTCAGGTGACCTTTGTTGCTAGTATTCTATATTTTAAATTCTAGATGGGTAGTGTGATGACACAAGTCACATGGTTTGTCTGTGTATCCTTTATTGGATGAGCATAATGCTGAGATGTCAGATTTCCAGTGCAATAACTCACTACTGTAAATCTGAAATTCATTTTCCACCAATAGCCTGCAACATTTGCTAAAAATTTTGGCAAACAGTTCTGCCAGTAAATCACTGCCGTAGATCAACCATGGAAAGCAAGCACAAAAGGGGAAAGGGGGGCAAATACAGGCAAACCAACTATCTTTAAAAATTCATACAAATAGCTGAGGTATTTTTATAGCTTTTGTCTGGTTTACTTATATGGGATATAGCAAGATCTCACTCCCTTTCTTGTGGATGTTTTATATATTACATAAATATAATATCTATAGATACATATAGAGAGAGAAATCTATATACTATGCATATTAGTTGTGCAATTTTAGTGTAAACATGATTCTATAGGAGGAGGAAATGAAGGGAAAGTAGCAGCTGGTACCATGGTGTCATAAGGCGCAGAGCATGGCCTCTGCAGTTTGACCCACACTTCTCTAGTCCCTGCTGCTGATCCCCACTTCTGCCTCTAATCTGCATTCTCCTCTCTCTACCCTCCCCTTGCTTTTAATTTTCTAAATGGGGTGGATTGCAGTGAAGTGCTCCCCGTAATCTCTGTTTAACTATTTCCATATGACAACTGCTTTGGAGCCCTACAGCCTGATGAAAGGCGAGAAGCCCTGGCTCTGTTGGGGGGGTATCCGGGGGGGGGGGGGTATGTAAACAAAGCCCAGCTCTGTAGCCTTTTACACCTCGCTTTCCTTTCCCATTCTTGCTTGGATCTCAGGTGGAATTAAAGGGATTAAAGCCGAGAGTAAATGAGGCGAGTGTGCAAAATGACTCCTTTCTGAACCAAACGGCATGTTCCGTGCTGAGGAAATGAGATGCACATTTAAATCTCATCCATCCACCGCCTGTGGCCACCACCATGTACCTGCCTACTTAGCCCAAGGGTTAATTAATTGAGGCTTCAATGCACTATTGCAAGAGCATTATTGCATTTGATACTCTACATCTGTGATTTAAAACTCTTTCAGTCCCTTGTCAGCAAGGGAGGGTTTTAACTAGGAAATTAGCATTCAGATAAGGGTATGCTCTATTTGCTTCTGAAAGGAAGGAAATATTAAGGATGCTGGTGCACAAACCAAGCTGTAATATTGTGTCCCATCTTGGAAAGGGCTCCTGGGCCCAGCGTCCCAGGGGGACACTGTGTGCAAAGGGAGAGGGATACTGAAAATGGTTTTCAATCCTCAGAAGGAAACATTAGATAGTAGAAATCAGGCTACCAAAAAGCTAGCTTATTTTCCATGATAATTATATGTTTTCTACCCTGACATTTGACTTGCTTTAAATACAGAATCACTCAACCACATCATTTCAGCATTATGTTTCAGGAGTTCAAGTATTAGCAGGAGTTTAATAACTAGATGGGGAGTAACATTAAGATGTTAGTGATCACCTTTTATTGTCTTTTGGTAAGCAGAAAAATAATAATTCCTCACATTAATATTATATCCTGGCACTACACATTAAAATAGGGGTGTGTAATCCCCAGTCATTGAAATTATTCTCACGTTTCCCAGCAATAGAGCACAATATTTTAGGATATGAAGTGACAAAGAATGAATCCAACCAAAATTGCAGGAAGAATTAGAGGTGGGCAGGATGTAGTTACCCAAGCTTGAATTCAGCTGGGTTACCACCACTAATACCACAACCGGAGAGAAAAGTGCAACACAATCATTAAAGACCAAGAGCAATGATGATTTACATTTACAGTGGGCCCAACCCTGTGAATCTTTACTTATGCAAGGAGTCCTTATTTGCACATATAGTCCCTGCTGAAGTCAAAGGAAGTATCTGCCTGAGTGAGGACTGCTTACATGGGAGAGGATTTCCAGCTCAGGCCCATAGCACCTTTCATCCAGAAGCATTCCAAATCACCGTACACTCTCCCTCACTCTGTCCTATTAATGGATCTGAAGAGCGAAGGCTCAGTTCTGTCTTTGAGGCACAGGCCCACATTGGATGGATGTGCAGAGTAACATCAGCCTAGAGATTGCTCCAGATGTCACTGTGCCTGGGGCAGATGGTTACTCAGACAGCTTTGAGGGAGCTACTTTCCTAGTGTTGTAGCTGGGCACTATATTTGAGCCACACTTGCACTCCCCTAGTGTAAGACCCCAAACTGGATCTGGCGCATGTAGAAAACATGGATTGTCATTCCTCAGATTCCTTCAACTCTCTTTAGGCACCACACAGCAACTAGATACACTCACCTGACCCATGCCAACTGACTATGGCTTGTAGGGTGAACCAGGCTGCAGGGCTGTTTCATTGCTGTGTAGGCATCTGTGCTCAGGCTGGAGCCCAGACCCTAGGACGCTGTGCGGTGGGAGGGTCCCAGAGCCTGAGTTCCAGCCTAAGCCCGGAAGTCTACACTGCAAAGAAACAGCCCTGCAGCCCGAGTCCCAGTCGACTTGTACAGGCCAGCCCTGGGTGTCTAGTTGCTGTGTAGATAAACTCAATGAGTCCAGACATGATTTGGACCATGCAGTATATATGGCCATCACTAAAATACAGTCACCTCTTGGATGAAACATGACACCTACTGAACACTGCACAGCAAAAGTGCACAACAGTTTAGAACAAGAAGTGAAGATTAACTTGTCCAGTTGAAACAACAGGGGAATTTAGGAAGACAGAATGCAATCAGCCCAGCAAAGAGGTTAACACAGTTAATCTTGTGGAAAGTGTGATAGGGGCTTTAATAACCACAACTAGTCAAGGCCTCAGCTTTGTCTCATCCAAAAGATGGCACTTCCCATATTGCTAAAGGGGTTTGTGCTGCTGGAAGAGTGAAGAGTGACACCTGTTGACGCCTCAACACTATTACTGTAAAACCTGGGGTTTCCTTGGAAGTTTCCTATTTGCATATTAGCCAAGCCTACGTTTGCTTAGTTTAGAACAATTGATCAGAGTCCTAGACAAAGAGCACATCTTAAGCAACAGCACAACACCTGTTCAGATTTATAATTAACATCATAAGGTAATAAATATGCAACACCTGGAAATGCTAGTAAGCTTCTAGTCTGTTTCCTGACCCAATCACCAGACATGTGTCAGGGTTACAAAAGATTAACACCTTTGTCATACTTTGTATAAGTATCAATGACTACTGTTATAGCTATCCTTTACAGATGTAAAATGCAAATAAAATATAATAGCAATTAAAAACAACCTCCAAAAACTAATACAACCAATTAATAAAGACAAATGGAGACATTTAGGATAGAGGTCAGAAAATACAACAAACTCTGAAGGATCGGGGGTCATTCTGTTTCTTATTGGACAACTATCAATAACAGCTACATGTGAACCTTGGTGGCTCTCTCTTGTTAGTATCAAAACAGGTCCCTCTGAAGCCCATTTGGCCTCTGAGGTGGATCTGCCACATGGAGACTGTTTGCTGCTTTTGGTCAAATGAGGCATTATGAGCTGTGTTGTGATATTCTAACAATGGTAAGTATGGATCCCTGAATGAGCATTACTGTATGACTACATTACTATGCAATGTGCAACTCAGTTTGAAAATAATGAGTAGTAGTGCATTGATCAGAGGCAATCTATCCTGTTTAAATCAAATATAGCTGGGCCAAACTTGGAACAAGGGTGGCCAGGAATTCTGTGTGGTTTCAGTAGTTCTTTTACATTTTGTTTCCTATATTTATTTCAGAGTTCACAATTAGACACTTTGGGCCAGATCCTGTGGCTGCTTCACTGAGGTCGAGGGAAGTTGCAGGTGCTCAGGACCACTAACATTCAGGTCATAAGTGACTTGACAACAGGAAGTCTATGGCTGAGCCAAACAAAGATATTTGGTCTCCTGACTCCCAGTCCTGAACTTTATCCAAAGATCATCCTTTCCTATGGTGACTCCTGTAACATTTCAAACCTCAATGTATTGTATTGGCAGGCAGTCCCTCCTTTGTAACAATGTGCATGTTACTGGCAAGGTATTTTTCATATATTTTAAACATTCTGTTTAGAACATCCTTTTACAATCTTAACAATGAAATCTGTTTTATGCCTTTCTTTTTGGTCCATCCTACATTCACATTGGTTTGTTACTGTAAACTTAAAGCCTCTCATGTTCTGGAGTCACTTAGAAATAATCATGGAGCCCCCCAATGTCATTTTCACAGAATAACTTTTCAAAGTTGGACTTCATATTAAATTGTGAAAATGTATTTGCATTATAATATTGTCTGTTGAGCATCAGCAGCACTATAAGAGGGGTAGGTTCACAGAAAGCAATGGCACCAGAAGACACCACAAAGAAGTCAAATCAACAGAAACCAAAAGACATGTATATTCCTTCCCTCAGAAGTTGAAAAGATTTCAGCCAGCTAGTTGGGCATTACACTGAATTGTCAATATGATTTATCACAAAGCTTAAAAGCAGATATCTGTGCAAGAAAATCAAAGCCTTTCCTAAAACCATGAGGAGTTAAGGCTCAGTCTGGGCAAGTGTGGATGCCCTCAATTCCAACTGAACACAAAGGAAACTTATGGGGAGTCCGCATCCCACAACATTGGGCCCTTGAAACAGTATATTATGAACAAAATGAAAAAATGAGAGAGGATCTCAGAAGATCCTTCTCTTCTTGGGGCTTTATGAAGCACAGAGCACGGTCAAGAACATCTAATACTCCAGAGATATGATGGTTTCATTGGAACCACACCCCCAAAGTTGCCTTTTTAGCAAGTGTAATAGGACTTTTTCAGTTTCATAAAGTATCTTGATAACAGGAAAGTGCCAGTTAATGGTAGAATGTTCCAACTATGAATTTTACAAAGATTAATCTACCCCTTTAGAATCCTGAGAAGCCAATCAAGAGGCCGCCCAGTCTTAGATGTTTTACAATCTCTGTGGGCACAAAGCTCAACTGAAACTACCATTCAACAGCCTAAACTGTCATCTTCATCTTCTTCTAGCATAAAAATACATATTTTCCCCCATAATAAAGATTTTTTATAATAGCAATAAAGTAACTCTAAGGAACATGGTTGTCTTGAGATAGTTTAACTGTGTCTGGTACCTCATAACACCCTTGGGATGTGGCCGCCTCATAATAATCACTTTCTTTACCATGCCTTGCTTAATTAAGGAATGAAGCCAAAAGGTCAATGCAGGATAAAAATGTAAATCTCCAGGTTTTCATCTGGACCCTAACTCCACATCGTAAAACCTAAATAATCTTCTGTAACAAATAATGTCCTCGTCCCAAGGCTTGATTCATTAGCAGGCAGAAACTGGAATATGCTTTGCAGACCTTAAAACTGTACTTTAGTGATCTTACAAATAAAATCTCTAGCTCACTATATACAGAATTATGTTTTTTCCTCCTAAGAGTAACTATTAGGTAGAGTTATTAGTTTATTCTCCAATTAATCCTCTCTAGACTACCTCCTTATTCTTGACTATAACATTTACAAAGAGAATTTGGAATTACCAAACATTTCTTTGATTTCCCCACCACCATCGCCCACCACACACATACACTGTGCAGACTGAGTGTGTTTATTTTAGAGAGCTAGAGACAACGTGATATATTATCTATATGTCTAGTTATTATTCCAGCTCTACAATGAAAGCAAATTTTAGTTCCAAATCTTATTACTACATTGGGACACTGTATGTCATAATAGGCAACATGATTTTGGCAGCTGTTTATCTTGCTGGTCCCTCAATCATTTGTAATGCAGCTTTCCAATTGCACAATGACATTAAAAATACACCTGCATTCAAAATGGACACATTTTTGACAGAGAATATATAAATTTAAACATGAGTTTCTGCTCTTAAACTGTTTTTTAGCATAAATGATGGCTACAGAAAAATAATAAATATTTATTTTGCTTTTGAGTAATAGAACCTTCATATTTCATTCATGGTATCAGTAATTGGGCTAAAAGTGTGATTCTATTATGGAGCCAATTATGTGTTTTCCCCCTTCTCTCACTCCAGATGAATAAGTGGACAGACAGATGCTGTGTTGATTGATGTTTGATAAATCAATCAATTGATCTGGATAATATGCATTTATATAAGAAATGCATTTTTCCCCATTGGAGATGAGGCTCTTAATGTGTTTCTCCTATATTCCCGGAATGGAAACAGAATGTTCTAAAAATGATTATTTTGCTTTTGCTAACTGGCAAGGTGGTTGGTTTGTTTGCAACATTTTATTATATCCCAACAATTGAATAAGTATATTTTTATTTTTTGTATACAATCAACAACAACAATCTGGTCTTACAAATCTGCACCAGGGACCAGGACATTTTTTTTTTCCACTGGACAGTGGACTGAAGTATTTACAAATACTGTTTTCCAATACTGGTTCTAAAAATAGAGAATATATTTTCCATTTGGCACAGTTATCCTTTGTGTACTTACTAGCTACGTATAAACAAATGTTCCGCTGACATTCAGTGTTAAGTGGATCCAGCATTGGGACTGGATGTTTATATGTGTTTCATCTATTATTCAGATGATTCAGCTATATAATGTTTTCCATAACAAGTTTTGGTTAAGATGACTACATAAAATTATTCAAAATCAAAGGTAATAAACAGACTAAAGGGACATTGGGGCTGTTTCTTTTCTCATTAAGCCTTTCTTTCAGGTTTAGCCTAACACAGGCTACCCTCCTGGTGTCTGCTCCATGCACAAGTATGGAAGGTGGGCCCCTGTATTTACCAACTATAGTGTGATGATGACTAAAGGTCCTAGGATCAAGGCCCCCTTTGTGTCAGGTGATGTATAAACACACAGGAAGAGCTGACAATCTAAGACCTCAATCCTGCCATCTGATTTTCATGGGTGCGAGTGTGTTTGATTCCAATTTAAAGTGGAACCAAGCTGTATGTGAAATTGAGCAGTAAGGAGAAGAGGCATAGGAAGAACTATCCTAAACCATTTTAATGTTTAGCACACCTAACTTCTTATTTTTACAGTCCTCAACTAAGTACTAGCTTTATAGAACATGTAAAAGACAAGGTCTCTACCCCAAAAGTTTAAAAATCTATATGTTAAAGATTGCATAAGTGATGCTAACAAACAAAAATAAGGGGGTGGGGAGTGCACTAGAACCGGGGTAAAAAGGCCACGGAACTACTTACTTTCTGCATATATACTATTATCATCAATGTTTATTTTAGGGTAGTACCCAAATGCCTCAATCAGGATGGGGACCTATATGGGGTTAGATTCTGTACAAACTTACTCAGAGACAATCCCTGTCCTGATGGCTTGACAACTATTTTGGCTTGTATGTATGTTTGCAAACTCCTTTCTTGTAGTCGACACAGCACTAGCGGTTGTACAGATTTAGTGCTTATGAAAGGTGTTGAATTGAGAGCCCTAAAGACTGAAGTCCTGTTTTTATTCACAGAACCAGTAGAGCACAGGTAACAACACCACATGCTTTCCTACAAGCCCTGCAAATGGGCCTCAGTTCTGACCTGGAAGTTATCCATGTCTAAGTCAGTCAGTCCTCATGCCTATTCAGTCACAGAACCTGTATGCTCAACCGCCAGCCAGGGTGACAATTGCAGTGCTTCTTATTACGTGGACACCTACCCATCGGAAATTGAAATGACTCCATGAACGACTTCAAATAGTTCATTTTCACCAAACAGCGATCACATGGTAACAGCTGTCAACCACTACAGACCTGGACCGGACTTCAACAGGTGCCCTAGCAGCAAAAGGCCATTAATATCCCATTATCAGTCTCTTGAGCAATCCATCCTTCCCACTGAATCTCTTTCTCATCTGCCATTTCATCATTGAGAATTTTTTTTAACAAGTGAGGGCCACCAAAACAATACATTGTGTTCCTTCTATTGGCTGGGGAGCAATAGTTAAATGCTAGCCACAGAGCTATGCTGACATACAAGCACAAATATTTTGGTACTATCAGGTATAGACTTGTGGAAGCTGTTTTTAAAAAAACAAGCAAGCAGACA
The DNA here is from genome assembly GCF_015237465.2 of Chelonia mydas. Lineage (NCBI taxonomy): Eukaryota > Metazoa > Chordata > Testudines > Cheloniidae > Chelonia > Chelonia mydas. The sequence continues at coordinate 44,899,120 of NC_051245.2, read as the reverse complement.
ACTTAATTTTTCCTTCATTCAGGAGGTAGAAAAGAACTGATGTTTGCCAAATAGAAATATAAAATTGGTATGGAAAAAATATATTTTCAGCATCTAAAAATGTATTACAAAAGGGCATAGACTCCTATACTGTCTCTCTATCACACATACACACAAAGTTACTATCCTACTTATAATTCCAATTTCTCAGTAGCATGTAGCTCCGCAAACTACGCCTCAGACAGAAGTTGACTAAGTATTACCCTAGGAAAAAAATCTTTTAATATAAATTCCTCCCTATTCCTTTCTTCCAAACATCAGTTGAGACCATATTTAGGCTGGTACATATAGCTATTTTCATCACTGCATCTTAGCAGGGGAGTCAGGGGACTAAAAGGTGACCTGAAAAGAAATTGAGGGGGAAAAGGGTTGTGTCCTTTTTTGTTTCTCTCCAGAATATAAAAAGGAAATTAAACGTCTTGATTTCCACCTTAGGAATCTTAAGCATGTCAAGTCTTGTAATTGTCGGAGTATACTAGCACCCTCTCAATTGCCTAGATTTCACTTCTTTGGTGCCTGTAAGGTTATAATCCTCTAGTTTTCCAGTCAGCCAGTATCAAATAGAGGCAATAAAAAGGCACAAGGGCATTGCTGTCTCCTTTTCAGGGCATATTTAAAAACAAAACATAGATTTACCAACCAAAACCACCAAACCCATCAGTTTGTTCCAGTACTGTGGGAGGTCATAGTCCTAATCCACTTGATGGTGAACCTTTAAACATAGTTTTTCATGAGTTAATTACTTTTAGGTGTGGTTAAGAAATTAAAATTCCAGTAGCATTTCATGGGCACTGGGAACGGTGTCTCTTGACTAATTAAAAATCCTTTTAAATAATGCAGCGCACAAAAAAAAAAAAACAGGCCTCTGATTTGATCTAAAGACAATTGACTTCTTCTGCAGGGGGCTGATAGGGAGCTGTGTATTTATTAGTGTGCTCATACAGTACAGAAGAGGAATTTGTCTAAATCTTGCTAAAATTTAATGCACCCACTCTAGTGTTTAGTCTACCTATGTGTTTGAAAACAAAGAGCAGAAAGGAAGTAAAAATCTATTAAAACCTATTTGAGAAGGAGTGCTGCTTTTGGTAGGGGGGAGGGAAAGAACCATTTGTGAAGGGTAGGCCTCAATAGAGACGCCATTCCTGAAATCCTGGCAAAACACTTTGCACAATTCACTTGTTTCTACAACTAATTTTTTTTATTTATTTTCTAATAATGCCCTGTGCCACTGGTGAAGAGCTGATTTTTTTCCTTCCATTTAGCACAGCTGCAAAATGCTTACAATAAAAGGTGAGTGCATTTTGCTGCTCTTTGGCTCCAGCTAATTTTATTCTATAACACAATCAATTAGACTCGTGTAGTCCTGATTTTTTCACCCTCCTTTCCAGCTGTGGAACTTGAATGTCTCTCAAAAGTACTTCCTCCCCTATCCACAATATTATTTTAATGTCATAATAAATTGATTGTGGGGGGGTTAAATAGAAAGGAAGAGGGAACAACTAAACAGGCAGCTTCAGAACAAAAATTGGAACATGAAGAGACACTTCAAGCTTTTGCTTTTCCACTGAGGAGGCATTCCCTATTTATAAAAAATAAATTAATTCACTGAGTACATTTGCTGGTTTTCTAGTTATGTGTATTTTCACCAGTAATTAATGGAGAGATGAGAGATTGCTGCACAACAAGCCCTGAACAATCTGAGTAGATGTTAGGGGTGAGTGAATAGCTTTTCTCCAGTAAGCATTGTGTTAGGTGGTGGTTGCATCAAAGACAGGGCTGCTTCCTTGTCTTTGTGCTGCACCCTTGATGACCTGCCAAGAGCAGATTGTCCATCTGAACAGAAATAGAGGGGAGCATAGGCGCTGACTCCGTGGGTGCCCCGGGGCTTGAGCACCCACAGAAAAAAAAAGTGTTCACTCAGCTGTTCGGCGGCAGGTGAAAGGCACCCCAGGGAGGAGATAGAGCAGGGGCGGGAAGAGGCAGAGCAAGGTGGGGCTTCAGGACGGAGCGGAGTGGAGTACTCATGGGGAAAAATGAAAGTCAGCACCTGTGGAGGGTAGAAATCCTGCCAACATACAAACAATTAGCAAGGCAGATAATATAAATGTCCAGCAAGAAAGAGGGGACAAATCTTATTGCCAATTATTATTATAAAGGGGATTCTTTACTGAGGCCACCACTGTAGACAAGGCCATGTAGTCCTCTGAGCTTTCCAGCTCTGATGCTAATTAAATACATACTCCACTCACTGGTTCTCCCTAAGTATTGGCCTGGATTACTCAGTCGTGGAAGGGACTGCGGAACTATTGACTATGCTATACGTTACTACTAATAACAATAGCTGCTCAAGCCTTGCCCCATGTTCGATGTGTGGGGGCTGGAAATAAAGACAAGTCTCTTACCAACAGTCCTGTGTATTTTATAGTTATTACATGGTATGAAAAGTAAACTACATCTTCAGTAGAAATCAACCAAATGAATCCCTCTCTCTAGAAAGAAACCTGGCAGAGTGAGCAGCTGGTGCCAGCACTTTCAAGTTTTCCTAGAAAAAAGTGGTAGCACACAGACAGAGAGGGTGAAATCCTCCATGCTGTTACATGTGGCAGGCCCAGAGGCACTAGAGATCTACCAGCTCTTTGGGGTAGGGACTTATTTCCTGCATTTGTAGAGTGCCTGGCATGATGGAACTCCAACCTGGCTGAGGCTTCTAGGAGCTACGCAATATGTTAAATAAAATAATAATAATACATTCAAATGGGAGCACGAAGGGAATTGCAAACTGCTAGACAAAGTTACTCTAAAATTTAAAAGCTGCTTTAATCCATACACGACACAGAGCACAGTCATGTGAATTCTGTAGTTAAAAAGATGACCCAATTAGAGACTGAATAATTTGTGATATAACTGTTCAACCAGGTCAAAGCAAGGTTATTGCAAGAAACGGACTTGCCTTTGCAAAGAACATTGGATATTTGCAGGGCTAGTGAAAACTCAAATTAAAGCGTTAGTAATCAATGACAGAAGTGCATCTCATTAAAAGTAAATATCAAGGCATATAGGATAGACTACTAGGCCAAACACACCACAGAGGCCAGATATTTTGCAATAATAATGCAATCACAATACAAGGAAGCTGTCCAGCACAAAGAGTGTGGCATTATGCATATAATAAAAGCAACCATTTTGCAAATTGCAACAAAATGCAAAAGCAAAATACATTCCTGAATCTCTCATCTTACATGGGGATTCAAGTCAGCTACCCTAACCTCCATCCTAGACATTTCAACATGCGTGTTTTATAATTAATTGGCTGTATTAAGCTTATATGTTTTCTTTGCATATGATTGTTGACTTATTTTTTTAAAAAGGGAAGGTGTAATAGCAGCCACTAGAATCCTGACATGTCATGTGACTGGGGCCAGGAAGTTAAGATTGGTCTTTCCCCACTCATGTGACAAATAATTATTACATAATTAAAATTAATAAATAGCAGAAATGGCTCAGAAATGTGTCTCCAAACTTCACAAAACGTACAAGGGATTTTATCCCCACAGAGCTGTCAATCAAGAAGGAGTAGCTCACACAAAATCACATGCAACACAGGCATAGTGAACAAAAGTTGCATAGGTCGGGCGTCTGTGTTCTGGGATGGCAGTATTGTCTCAGCTGACCTTGATGAGCCCTGAAGAACCGACCACTCCAGTGACAAGACAAAACTGAGGCCTGTAATGGAGTGCACTCACCTCTCTTGAGCGCTCCATTTAGTCAATGCGTGTGCCTGCACACTCTCTCTCAGTTTGTGGTAGGTCTTTATATCCTTCTGGGATATAAGCATGGATGGCGAATGAACCCCTACTTTGGGGAGGCTAGCCCACCGGTCTCACCCCTTCTGCCTAAGGCCCCCGCCCCCACATGCCAGAGCCCCAAAACGCCCCTCCCAACCTGTAAAAGAAGAAGCCCTGACTCTGAGGGGCCCCCATGACTGGAGGGGACCCGGCCCGCCTGCCCCAGCCACATTGGGCTGAGCCACTGCCGCTCCCTCCCGAAAGCCAGGGTGAGCCATCAGCCACTGGCCCCAGAGTGCCTCCTGGGCCGAGCCACCAGAGTTGGGCCAGGCTGAGCCGCCATCCCCCTAGTGCCGGCTTCTCCCACCCCTGAAGGCCCCGCCGAGCCCTGAGCCCCAGCGCCCAGCTGAGCCTGCTCAGTCCGTCAGCCACAGGCTCTCCGCGTCCCTCCTCACTCTGACCTGTGTCTCAGCCACATCTGGGCTCCTTCGAATTGTCCCTGCTCTTCAACCAGTCCTGGCCCTGGTGTGGGGCCACGTCTCCCGGGTCTCCCTCCCTGGAGTCTCTTTGCCTCTCTGGACCTTTCTGGCCCCAGTGTGATGCTCTGTACCTTGGGGGAACACCCAGCACTCCCATGTTCATCCCTGCAAAATGATTGTATGGTATCCAGTGCAAAGTTTGTTATGTTGGGTGTCTTCGGAAGGCTCATGATGCACTGAGCATAATTGTTATAGTAATTGTTGTTACAGCAATATTATAGTTTATAATTTCATGTATATAGTTATGAGGCTGAAAATGTGTCTTCATGGGTTAAAATAAGTCCAGGCAAAAACTCTCCAAGAGGGTTCCTCATCAAGGCACATATGGGAGAAACCCAGCCCAGCCTCACAGGAACAAAGGAAGCTGGCCTAGGCAGCAACAAAAGGATCTGTTGGACTCTCAAGTGAGTCACCCCGCACTTCCTTTGGTCAGTTTGGGACTGCGATGAGGTAATGCTCACCTGACTCTGAAGTGGGGTGGGGGGCGGCAAAGCCAAGTGGGAAGAAAGAACATGATAAAAGAGAGACATTTGCCATGCTCGCTCTCTCTCTTCCACCTTCATCTACAGACACCACACCAAGGGATTGAAGCGCTGATCAAAGGGAAGAGACTGGCTGAAGAGCAACCAGCCAGCCTGTGGTGAGAAGCATCTAAGTTTGTAAGGGCACTGAAAATGCTAAGATCAGCTTAGAATGCGTTTTGCTTTTATTTCATTTGACCACATCTGACTTGTGCTGCTTTGACTTATAACCACTTAAAATTTATCTTTATAGTTAATAAATCTGTTTATTTATTCTACCTGAAGCAGTGCATTTGGTTTGAAGTGTGTCAGAGACTCCCCTTGGGATAACAAGCCTGGTACATATCAATTTCTTTGTTAAATTGACAAACTCATATGAGCTTGCAGCGCCCACTGGGCATAACTGGACACTGCAAGACAGAGATTCCTAGGGCTGTGCCTGGGACTAGAGATACTGGCTAGTGACATTTGGTTGCACAATCCGAAGAGCAGCTTACATGCCAGAGGCTGTGCGTGAACAGCCCAGGAGTGGGGGTTCTCACAGCAGAGCAGGATAAGGCTCGCTCCCTGAGTCAAGGATTGGAGTGACCCAGCAGATCACTGATCCAGACAACACCAGAGGGGAACGTCACACCCAGCTCTTCAGCAGGGCCACTAAAAGAGTTCAGTTCCCCTCCTGGGATGTATCAAAGTCCAGGCCACTTTCCCAGTGGCTGGTGCGGGGAGTAGGAGGGCCGGGCCCATCCTCTACTCCAGGGACCCTATAGATAGCAGCTGTCCACCATGTCCCTTTAAATAAACTGCAACACTGCAACAATTCCTTGGGCCACTTCCTCATGGCCCCAGCACGTTCTTCACCCTTACCAAGGGCCTTGTCCTGGTTGAGTCCCACCAGTCAGCCCGGAGCGTTTCCCCTAATCTCTGCCAGCACTGCTCTGTTCAAGGTCCCATAGCTCCCTCAGTCAGCCAAGCACACCATCCACACTCCTCCAGCTCGAGCAAAGAACTGATCTCACTCTGGCCCTGCAGCTCTTCTTATACTAGCCTGCAGGCCCTGACTGACTGCTTCCCACACAGCCACTCTAGGCAGCTTGGAGGACCTATCTACTGCCCTTTTCTGGGGTGGGGTGTGGCAGGGTTGCGAGGCCTCCAGCAGGGGGCCTCCGGACCTAGTCCACCCCGTCACTAGGTCCCCTTGGGTTTTTCTTGGAGAAAAGAGCAGCAAAATATATTCAAAAGTGGCCAAAAGTGGAGGACATACAGATTCTTCATATTCTAGTGTAGAGGCGGGAAAACTATGGCCCTTGAGCTCCCGGCCGGGGAGGCTAGCCCCCGGCCCCTCCCCAGCTGTCCCCCCTCCCCTACAGCCACGCCGCCATGCGGGCAGTGTGGCTTGCACCCGCCCACCTCCCAGGCTTTCCAATAAGCCTGTCCTGCCGCTCTGAGTGGCATGGTAAGGGGACGGGGAGGGAGGGTTGGATAAGGGGCAGGAGGTCCCAGGGGGCAGTTGGATGGGGTGGAGGTTCAGTGCGGGGGTGGTCAGGAGATAGGGAGCGGGGGTTGGATAGGGGACGGGGTCCCGGGAGGGGGCCCTCAGGTGACAAGGAGCGGGGGGGTTGGATAGGGGGTGGAGTCCCAGGAGGGGGCGGTCAGGGGACGAGGATGGGTTGGGGGATTCTGAGGGGGGCAGTCAGGGGATGGAAATTGGGAGGGAGCAGATAGGGGGTGGGGGCCAGGCTGTTTGGGGAGGCACAGCCTTCCCTACCCAGCCCTCCACACCGTTTCGCAACCCCAATGTGGCCCTCGGGCCAAAAAGTTAGTTCACCCGTTCTAGTGCCTGAAATACGAAACATGCATAGTCAGAAAAAATGTACTCCACCCCACAGTACTGCTAAGCTTCCATTGATGCATTGGCAACTGGTTACATGTAATTGTACACATTTCAGCAAACAGATCCAGACGTCTGTAAGGGAAAACAACAGAATGGTGATGATACACAACCTAAGGGTTGCAGCATTGCACGGAAGATGCTAAAAGCAAAAGCATGATGTGTTTAATTTATTCTTTAGTATTCTATGACCATCTATCAAGGCATATTCTATACCCATCCTGTTTAACTACAGGAACCACACACACATATGGACTAAACATATTTGCTCTAAGTACTGATGGAGGAAAACCTTTCCACAACTAGATCTGCATCTTGTAACCCTACCCACAAAGAGCAAAATAGGATACAAATCCAACTGTCTGTTCTGAATACAGAGAGCAATGTTGTATCTTATGCTGCACTTTTTAAAAAGAAAGGGTAGGCCTTAACTTCAGGTTTTCATCTATTTAGCTAAAACTTTTACTGTTTTCAAAGCTTTTATTCTTTCAAACCTATTCTCCGAGAACCAACTGTTTTTCTTCATCATTTCTGGGCTCCAACAACATCAAGATGCCACTGCTGCCTGATCTGCCTTCTAACACACAAACATATTTTCAGTCTAGATAATGTTTATTTCAGATAAAAGAAAACAAAAAGCGGGCCAGAGAGAGACAACGGTGACTCACTCTGTAACAGAATTGCAAAACAAAATGGGAGCTGCCTCATAGCTTGACTGAACATCTGGTAGGGAGCTCCTTTACATTTAAAGACAAAGTCCAGAGAAAACAAAATGACATCATCACTTTTGATTCATGTAACTACACACAGAAACACACACCCCTAGCTATGGAAACAAAACCAGACACCACCACCAGCAGCAACAATATTATTCCTTACTATCTCTGCAGCCAAGTGTTGGAAGTGCCACATTTCCATGAAGAAGGCCGCTGACAGCATTTTGCCCTCAGCAGCTTCTCTCTTTTCCTTGGGCTCTGCAATTCAGCCAGAGGAGATGCCCTCAGAAGCTGAGCAATGAACTGAGACTTCCTTGAAAACTGTGCTTACAGCTATTAAAACTCTAGAAGAAAAAACTGGAAGAGAAAATGGATGAACGTGCTCCACGCATTATGAATATTGAAGGTAAGGGTGAACTCTTAGAGGAGAATATACAAGCCAAGTTAAAAAAGAAAGGACAGTGTGTGGAAATTTAGGCTCAAAGTTTTTGCTTTGTTAAAAATATTGTTTTACAAAACGCATCTTGAGTAGAAATGTTTTCATGATTCTTTAAAAATGAAAACTTTTTTTTATTTTAAACCAGACATTTTCTTGTGGCATTTAAATGTGAACACTGCATCATGCACTGGGAGGAAGCGTGTGAAAAGGAAAACCAGTGAAGACGAATTAGCAGTAGTTAAGATGAGGGATGAACACGTCTTTTAGCAGAAGGGACAATGAGGAAAGAGCATAATGTAGAAGCAATTTAGAGCAAGAACTGACAGAATTAAGTAATAGTTTGGATGTGTGTACACGAGGGGGAAGGAGCAGTAGAGATAGTAGCTGAGTTATCCTATTGCTTAATTGTCCATTATGTGAGTTCTACACCTTCACTAAAATATCTAGTGATGGCACGTCAGACACAAGACACTGGACTAGCTAGACCATTGGTCTGATCTGATATAAAATTCCTCTGTTAAGCTAACGGGCCTAGATGATAGGGAGAATGGTAGATTTAACAGGGAAAGGACCTACCACCTGACAGCAACTAACCAAGTGATAAAGAGCAGAATCTTATTCAGAAATATAATGGAAAATTCTTTAATTTTTTTATGGGCTCTTACCTAAGTTCCCTGCAAGCTGCACGGCCACACAGCAGCCTATTTAGCACCAGGCATGTGCTCAGGGAACCCACCGATCTGGGACCTGCCGCAGCCAAGGGAGAGGCACCCCTCCCCTGGCCACAACTCAGCCCTGGACCTGCCAGGGGAGGGGTGCCTATTCCGCGGCCCCAGCCCCAGAGCTGCCGCAGCGGGGAGAGTCTCCTCTGTCCCCAAGCCCAGGTGCTGCTGCAGGGAGAGAGAGCTTGGGGGAGTCCTCTCTCCCCACCATCGCCCCGGAGCACCCTCCTGCACCCCAAACCCTCATTCCGGCCCGACCCCAGAGCCCACACCCCCAGCCAAAGCTCTCACCCCCTGCTCCCCAACCCTCTGCACCAGCCCCAAACTCCTCATCCCTGGCCCCACCCCAGAGCCCGCACCCCCAGCCAGAGCTCTCATTCCTCCCACACCCCAACCCTCTGTCCCAGCCCCAAACTCCTCAGGCCCAGCCCCACCCCAGAGCCCGCACTCCAGCCCTCTGCCCCTCATCCCCAGCCCCACTCCAGAGCCCGCAACCCCAGCCGGAGCCCTCAAACCCCTGCACCCCAACCCTCTGCCCCAGTCCTGAACCCCCTCCCAGACTCCAAACCCCTCACCCCCGGCCCCACCACATGAATTTTGTTATGTGCACCAATATGAAGGTGATGTGTCACCTTCACATTGGTGCACATAACAAAATTCATTCCGCACGTGTGGGAAAAATTAGAGGGAACACTGGCTCCTACGTACCACTCACAGTGTTGAGTGCTTTACAAACACTAGATAGACAGGTGAGTTTGACAGTAAGAGTGACACCAGAGTCCAAGACCAGGATGAAAGAGGAAAGGGGAAATCAGAAAGCAAGTTACTTGTCTGTTTTCATTGTCCAAGGGGAGTGAAGTGCAAAAGAATCTAAGCACAAATGGTGAAAGGTCAGCTAGGTTTCAAATATTCCTTATAGTGATGGTTTATTTATGGTGGTATTAGGAACAGAGTTGAGGATGTTTATTTCTGACTCTATATACCTAAGATCACTTCCTTCCAGAGAAATCTACAGGAACAGGCAGAGACAAGAAAACCCTGTGAAATTTACCTCACATTGTTGCTTGTAAATCAGGTCCATAAGGGGGAAGTGTTGGGGCTCTTCACCTTTTCTTTCTTTTTTTTTTTTTTTTTTTGGTGTGGTGGTTGTTTCATCTTTTACCCTTCATCTCGGTCCAGTTCCTTGCTGTTAAGATTGGCACGCCTTTCTGAAGGCCTAGTTTTCTGATTGGTTAAAGTTTAATTCTAATCTACTTAACAACAGTAAAGGCGGGAAGGGGTCATCCGACTCCCAGTTATTCTGCCTAGTGACAGAAAGATTATATAAAAGGGATTGCGCACTTTGTCAGGTGGTGCTGTCCGCTCAGGAGGCAGCTTGTGTTCAGTTCAACCTGTGTTCATACTTGGTTGTGCAATGGAGGAAGAGGATCATCATCAGAACACCTGTGCTTACCTGGCTGTCCATCATCAAGGAGGCTCTCTTATGTTCCATCTCGAATTCCTGATTCTGGTAGCTGTTCTCAAACTCCCAACCTGAGTTACTTGAGAAGCAAGAAGGACGAGAGTATCATGAGCCATCTACACCTGGGCTCCTGTCACTCCTAGAGACTGAGTAATGTTGACATTTTATTTGTGTTTTGTCCATATTGGTTAGGGGCTGGGTCTGGGCTTCAAGCCCACTGTACTTATAAAACCACTGAGTTGTTTTATGCTGTTTTACTCTGTTTAATACTTTATTGCCCTTTTCCGTATCTTGTGTTACTTATCCCTTAATAAATCTTCCTGCCTGTTTTCACCTTTTAAAACAACTAAGTTTCATTTGACCTGTGGCTAATGGGTGACACACCCTACAGGAGTATTGATCCTTTGGGGGGTGGGGTCCTTAAATCAATTCCACCAGTCTCTTCTGGTAACAGAGGGAGCTTAGGGTAGCTGCTGCAGAGGAAACCCAAATGAATAAATATAGTCCCAAGCTCCAAGGAGATTTCTGAGTGGAAATTTGATGGGTCTTCAAGTGATGATGTCACAGCACAGCTGGTCCCCTGCTCTGCTCCCAAATCCCATGGAGTCCCTTCATTGGTGATGGAGAGGGAAATGGTACCACAGAAGAACTCCCTTGGGGGGAGGAAGGGATGTAGTCCAACCCTGGAGGGAACACTGGTCTATCATCTGATAGTATCTTCTTAAATTCTGTGGCTGAGAATGTGGCTATGCAAATCATACAATGATACTCTCAGTATAGTTATGACAGGGTTCCTATATCACAGGATCAGATACTTGCGCTACTATAGTTAAGGCCGAGGTGGTACCCTCTTCAAAAGGCAGAATACATGGTCTTTCTCCTTGTAACTGGCAGCACAGTACACTGAAAAGTGACACCTTTTTATTCACAAGACATTATTCCAGACTGAGTGCAGAGGCAGGTCTGTTCCCCATAGTGAGAAAAATAGATTTTGCTACTTTTTACTCCTCTTAGCATTGTACAGCAAGGACAGTTATGGGAGAAAGATCTGGATTTTGTTCCCTTTCTGGCATCATTCATAAAATGTATTACTAAATTCCAGGGTCAGGGCCAAATTCTGCCATCAGTTACACCTGTTCAACCCCACTGAAAAAAAATACCAACACCTTTTCATCCCCAGAGAAGGCCATTGTGCAATATGTTTGAGTAGGTGTAACAGAAGTCATTATTGGAAGACAGAAGGTGTGTAATGAATGCTAGTGTAGCAGAAGACAAAATCTTTAATACTGGTGATATGTGAGAAGGAAAGAACCCAACCTGACTCAGAGTCCAAGGTCACTTTTGGGGGCTAAGCATTAGGAAAAAGCCCCATGCCTTTTACTTGTAAACTGAGCACATTTGATTTGGAGTTATTGATCCACAAGCATGGAATCCCACAATGTCATTTTACTGAGTCATTTTTCAGACTAGAACATGGTTTTATTTTTTTCTACTTTTTCCTATCTGTGCAAAAAAAAACCCCAGAGGGCTCAGCACAGTCTCAAAGTTTGAAACAACTGATCAGCAATGTTTAGAGATTTACATACATTGGGTTCATTATAACTGAGGTGCCTTAGTGATTTCATATTTACATCATGTAAAACATCAGAGACACTAATATCACCGATAACATTTGCAGTTAGATTATTTTTCCTACACAGAGGCCTACATGATCAAAAGTGACGAGTGATTTTAGATGCTTGAAGTTTGGTGCCAAATTTAAGACACCTTAAAGGGGCCTGATGTTCACAGGACTGGTGCTCAGAACCTTCTGAAAATCAGGCCCCTCTTCTGGTGTCTCAAGTTACAGAAAACAGAGGCACCTAAAATCACCAGTCACTTTCGAAAATGTAGCCCATAAACTCTTCCTTCATTATGGAAAGACTTTATGGGCTACATTTTCAAAAGTGACTATGATATAAACTCAGATGATCCCTTTCCTAATTCCTCCTCACAACAACCCTGTTAGACAGGCAGCTATTGCCACATTTAACTTTTAATTTGAGTCTGCGAAAAAACCTTACATAAATAAATTACAATGATTTGGACATGTATATATGCATATATATTTGTTTTTCCTAAAGTTAATTGAGTATTTTAGGAAAAATTGTCAGAGCGGCCACCAGCAATAGTTGGTGGCTGACTCTGAGACCACCAAAAAATTTCTTGTGAGAACCCCTGTCCTAGGAAAGGAGTATATTCATTATACAGGAGTATATTGTTGGCCTTCAATTGCTAACATTCAGAAATGCGGTTCCTCTGTCATTCAAATGCTTTACTTGAGCTGAAGGCAGTTCTGTAAAATGCAGTTTGTGTATTTTATTGAATCAGTGTGAAAGTTATCAATCACTAGAAACAGTATAATTAACTGCAGGATTTTTCTCTCAGGCCATTCAATTTCAAAATGATCCTCCTTGGATTCCTGAATATTAGTTGTATTATAGAACCACCTAAAGGCTGCAATTGAGATCAGGGCGGTATTGTGCTAGGTGCTGTACAAACGCACAGAAAGAGACATACTGTCCTAGAGTTTCCAGTTTAAATAGACAAGACTGACAACAGGTGGGAGGGGAAACAGAGGGATGAGAAAACTTGCCCATGGTCACACAGCAGATAAATGGTAGAGCCAGATTTTCTAAACTATAGTCCAATGCCTTAACCCACTGCCCCATGCTGACTCTAAACACAGCTATACAACATTTTGTTTTACACAGTAAAAGCAAATTTGTGCTCTTATCATGCAGCCTTGGGATGTCTTTTTGGACTATACTAACTGACACTTGCCCCCAATTTACTCCTGGGAGATTCTGCACCACTGTGTGGATGCAAAATTCATGTCATCTGCAGATTTCTTTGCAAACGAGACTCTTTCCCTCTAACTATTGCAGCGCGTTCATCCTGGAGGGGCCAGACTTCTGGGTATTTGGAAGCAGACATGAGGTAGGCTCTGTCCCCTCAGGCACAGCATAATGTAGCAGCCTTCCTGCTTAGTTGTTCCCATTGTTGTTAGTGAATTGTTCCCATTCTTAGACTTTGTCTACACTGGCACTTTCGTCATTAAAACTTTTGTCGCTCAGAGGTGTGAAAAAAAAAAACCCAACCCCAAATGGCAAAAGTTTTAACAACAAAAAGTGCCAGTGTGGAAACTGCTTCATCAGCGAGAGCCATTTTCCCGTCAACGAAGCTACTGCCCCCTCATTGCGGGTGGTTTTATTTTGTTGCTGGGAGCTCTCTCTTCTGGCAACAAAGAGTGGCTAAACTGCTTACCTTACAATGATGCGGCTGCAACAGCACAGCCGCGCCATTGTAAGATGTGCAGTGTAGACACAGCCTTAGTGAAGTCCCCCATAAAACACATGTAAAAGTTTTAAGGCTCATTTACATTGCCAGAGTGGTGTAAAGGAGCCTTATTGTAGATGTCAGTATGGCCTAAAAATGCTCTTGGTGCTTTAGTGATTAGAACCGGTCTAAATTTTTCAACTGAAAAATTTTCCTATCAAAATGTGCTCCATGAAGTGTTTACTATTGACCTTTCTGGAGATGGTCAGTAGCCAATATAAATCGTGAGTTTGATTCCCCAGCCATTACTTGCTCTTCAGTTGCCTATGATGTAATGCTGAACATATGGCTGCATATATTTGTTGATTAATAACTAGAAATAAAGGGTCAAATCTAGCTACATTACTATTAGACAAAGGGGGTTTGAGGATTTCCTCCAATGCTCCCCACTCCCATTCTCCATTGTATTGTAGTTTAAATAAATTACCAAAATAATTGAAACTGGCATGATTATATTGCATTATTTTGACAAATAAATATGCAAAATTTTAAAATATTATGCACAGAATTTTTAATTCTTTGGCGCAGAATTCCCCCAGGAGTACCAATCCCAGTCAGTACCTGGGGTGAGGAGGATTACAGGAACAAACAGAGTTTTGGAGACACTGTTTCTTTAGAGGGATGGAGAAGAAGTGAATGAGTGATATTTTAAATATTAATACTTAAATACTTCCAGCTCCTACCAGTGGAATAAGCCTCAGATTTTAGACTATATAACATATTTGTTGGTAAAGGCTAGGTGCTGGTGATAATGTCAATATCCTCCCCCTGAGTACTAATTGTACTATTAAGGAAACAGACAAAAGCACAGAAATATACATTTGGGATCCACCCACATACCAATGTGCTGTACGTTCCTTGTGAGGCACGTTCATAATACCGATGGAATTTTTTATTATTTATATTACCACAGCACCTAGGAGCCCCAGTGATGGACAAGGACCCCACTGTGCTAGGTGCTGTTTACACACAGAACAAAGAGATGGCCCCTGCTCCTAAAGAGCTGACAGTATCAAACAAGAGACAACAGATGGAGACAGATGTGCAAAGACAAGGAAACAATGGGACAATACTGGTCAGTATGATCAGCAGTGGTATCAGCCATTGTCAAGATTTTTTGTAGGCTTCCAAGCAAAGGGGAAGTTTAAGGAGAGATCTGGAAAAGGATACTGAGGTAGCTTTCCAGCTGGTTACAGGGAGCTCCTCCCAAGTGGGAAGGGCAGCATGGGACCTTGGGGGAATGTTTCTTAAGACGCTTTCCCCAGACCCCTTACTCAGAATTGAAAAGTGATATTCTATTTTGTTTAAAATGAATCAATTCCTATTTATTGTAGAGGGAACAGAGGTCATCCAAACCACACTGGAGCTTTCAATAGACACTTGGGAACAGACTAAACAATAACCCACAGTTTCACAAACAAACAAGGTAAGAGGTCTGCTTTTCACACAGCAAGTTTAAATAATGGCAACTTCCATTTCCTGGGCTGCAGAGAACAAGTCTTTGGTAATTAGACTTTTGTAATTCACAAAGTGGGGATGAAGGGGAGAAATTCCACTTTATTTTTGGCAGATCAAGCAGCACCGAAGAAAGAAAGAGGTGGGGAGAGGAGGAGGGAGAGGTGCGTGGGGCCAGAGCAGCATGGAGGGGATTTGTATGCAATGGGAATAAATCTGTAAAAATGTGTAAGTGGAACTGCAGAAGGAAATCTGCAGCCGCCTGAGCCAGGCAGATGAATGGCAGAGAGAATGGAGGCTATTTGAATACTGATGTGGCCCTCACTTTCTTCCATTTCCATTAATGACATGCTCATCAAGGGCAAACAATGGGACCGGCTGCCTGCGCCTGTCACACTGTGTGGGTGCTGGGAATGCCAGGCTGTCATCCTGGGGCTGCATTTAGAGACCTGCACGCTAATAAGAAGTGCTCTGTGCCGTCAATGCAGACAGGTGCTTCCGAGGCTGGGACATGCTCCATTCCCTTCCCCTGAAACCCTCTTCTCCCAGCCCCCTGACAGACACCATGAAATGCACAAATTAACAGCCCCATCATGTTGGGCTGCTGCTGCCTGCGGTGAAAGCAGAAAATCAAGTTGTCACCCAGGGTGCAGTGATAAAGCCACAGCCTCATTTCTCTGTTGGTGCCCTATAATAGCAAATGCCAGACAGCTAGATGGATGGGAGGCTTTAGATTAGGGCCCTGATGCACTTTGGCCAGGGAATTAGTAGTTGCTGTTTCCATGTGGATTATTCATGCGCAAAGCAAACATCTGGAGAAAGCAAAGGCTGCAGGGTCAGACATTCCTTGCTCCTTCACCCTAACTTAATAGAAAATACAACTGAGAAAATCAGAAATCACATGGTGCCTTAAACAAACAAAACAAACAAACAAAAAGCCAGATTCCCCTTTAGCAACTTTCCCAATAAGGCTGGACAAATGCTAACAAACACACAGCTATAGAGAAAAGAAAAAGACTCTCAAGGCAGGACGTCCCAGACTTTTTCCAAAACAAAGCTGCAGGGGGAGAATGTGGTGAGATCACTTGTTTGGAAAGGGTAGCATTCCCCTCAGCCCCTCCCCAAACTTTCCAAAGGCAATCAGTTTCTACAGCACAGTGTTCCTCTCCTGCAGCCAACCTGGACCCAGTTCAGAGGTGGGGTTAGCCCAATCGTCTGGGACTCTAACTCCTCCAGAGATGAGAGCTGATGTCTGGGGAATCAGCAGCAGGGCCAAAGCTGTTTGAAAATGTCACCACCACTGCAAGGGCAGCACAAAGACCCCTGCTTGTATCTTAAAACCAAAACAGAACTGGGAACAATCATTCATAAGGAAAGTGACATTGAAATAGAGCAATCATGTAAACATTTGCCCCACAGAATGTCCCATGCCAGAGATAAGTAATGGAGGGGCCTGAGCCCTTCAGACTCCAAAGAGTTTAATGACATAATGGCCTGAGAACTTCAACATAAAACAGGAAGAGCAACTAACGAAACTTACAACATAAAACCCCCCTCCTGTCATTTTTATAGTAATAGTAAAACACTTTATTGAATTTATGAGCTACATAATGACTATGAAGAATATAACTTGAATTAGAACCAACTCAGAAGTATAATATCAACTATAAACCCTTTTCTATTATCCCATCCCTTTATCATCATCTCTCTCTCTTTTTAAGCCATGGGATATTACCTTCTTTAAAATTTAGTTTGGGATCCAGCTTCCAACTTCTTAATAAATCGCCCCCAACTATAAGTGTCTGAAATGGACCAGGGATCAAAAATAAAGGCACAGCCCAGGAGTAAATTTCATATTTCAAGTTAAAAGAGTTCCTATAAAAAACCACAATCAGCATTTTTGGGAGTATGGGGTGGGGGGGAATACTCTGCAGGTGTTTTGCACAGCTACACAGAGGTGCACAGAACAGCATTATTTGAAGGTTCAAAGAACAAAATACGAGTTATTTATAGAGATTTTTTTAAAAAGCACTTTAAAGAGAGAGTCAGTCAATTTAGAACCAGGCACATTAACAGGATTTCAAAGCCTTCTCCCTCTCCGGAGCCCTTTCAGTTCCAGGATTCTGATCTGAACTACAAAATCTGTACAAACCCAGAAAAAACATTGAGGGACTATTTACATCCAGCTCCATTATTTTTGTGGCCGAGTTTGTAAATGAATGATTGTGGGGGAGGGAAAGTACATAACACAGCTAAAGCAGCATGTTTTACTGTGTTTTCTGATTCCATTTTACTCCTTTAGTCTCTTCTGTCCCTAAGGATTTTTCTGAAGGGGCAATAAAATAAAATGGGTGAAACAAAGCCATAAGCCAGTTAAGTCTGAAAGACATGTCATCTCATCTAAAAAGAAGAAACGGACCATTTCCGTGCCTAGGGCTGACAGCAACGCCTGAGCTGGCAATACTGCTATTCCATTTGATTTATAGAATAATGGGGTGACAAATGATGACAAAAATAAACTTTTACTGCACTGAACTGCTCCTTTATTTATGAAATTTGGCCAAGTAGTGAAATCTTTTATCTGCAAGTTGTAACATGGAGTGAAAACGAGCGATTATGGCGTGGTAATAGTAATCCAGTGATGGAGGCCGAGTCAGTTGGAAATGGATTGAGGTAAAATAACTACCTCACCATGATAAATGTGAACAGCGCTTTGCTGACAGATGATCTAACAGGTGTTCATAACAACTATATAAGAGGATTTATTTATGACTAGCCACAGCCGCAGCACTGTAAATCAACTCCAGCAGCTGCACACCGCTGAAACCAAGTCCCTGATGGAGGAACAGTGCAAGAGCCCAAAGAACACAATTCACTCCAGAATCTTAATCATCAAATAACATTTTTTTAGGCAATTACTCCACAGTGCAGAAAGCAGAATTACTTGCAATTACACAAAGCTGAGCTGCCAGCTAAGTTTGCCCAAAAACAAACATTGACTGGGCCTGGAGCATGAGAGCTGAGCAAACCAAGGACTCTTTAGGGCCAGGTGTCATAAAGGCAAAACTTTAATCTGATCCAGAGAAGCCACTAGGTCACTCTCATTAAAGTTTTCAATCAAGTCTTCTCTAATGAGAAAGAAAGTGAACTCTTGTGACCAGATTCTGATCTTGCCTAATTTTACTCTGAGGTAACACCATTGATTTCAGTGCAGGTTACTCCAATTTGCATCAGTATAACTGGGAGTGGAATTAGGCCTCACCTAATTTCTCCCCAAACTGCTGGTTTACACACATTCTTAGGTATGTTTTTATTAAAAGATAATCAAAATTGTTGATTGTATATGTTGTATTCTTTCATAAGCAGTAGGATATCAGGTACAAGAGATGAGAATACAGCAGAGGTGAGGCAATGTAGATTAAGGGTTATGGTAAATGCATGCACTGTTGGAGAATTAATTATGAAAAAGAGCTGAATTCAAAAATTGGTCCTGTGCTAGAACTGGGCAAATAATTCATAACAAATAATTTGTTAAATGAATTTCATATCTTTTTCTGTTTGTGAATTTTTCCGCATATTATATATTAGATTTATGTCTTATGCCATTGGTTTTCCAGTCAGAGATCAAGTGTGTTGTGCAGTGAGCGCTGGTATATTATACATTGATTGTGCGCATGTGTGCGCGCGTATGAACGTGCAAGCAAGCACTCACGCTTCTGTGACATTGGTAGAAATGGAAGAGGTTAACTAGACCATGGAAAATTTTTTATATATCTCTATTAGTGCACTGAGATTCAAGCAAGGGAAATATTTTAGAACAAATATGCAAAATTAGGGATGATTGGAAATAGGAGGCTAAGAAGCTTCAGGTGCAGTGGGATTAATTTGTTTTGTTCAGCAGAGAGAACACTGTCTATAAAGGGAGGGAAACCATCTCAGACTGAGGGCCATAGTAACTCTAGGATGTAGAGGTACCAGGATGCTATTTAACTGCATTTAGGGAGGAATTCAGATGTTTAAGATTTAGGCCACAACCAGCAGTCCCTGCAGAATTGAAATCTAACAGCTTGTACTGGGGTCCTAAGATAATAGCCACAGTTTTAAAAGTTTTTCAAGGAATAGTTCTCCAAAAAAACCAGGGGGCAGCAAGGACTCCAGTTGACAGAGAGTTGTGGGTGCAGTCCATTGAAATTTAGGTTAGTGTCTTCAATTATTTAAATGACAGAATCCCCAGTAACCAGCAATATTAATATGGTACGACTGCTCAAGAGTAATTCCATGTCACAGCAGGTCTGGTTTGTTTGCCTCAATTGGTTGTAGGGCGAAAGATCCAAAGCCAGTTTCCCAGTGGCTAGCCTGCTGCACATAAGAGTTGGCAATGCCAGGACAGAGGCCAGGTTTCTGAATTCTGCCCTGTGGTGACAGAACGCTGCTGCTGACTCGCAGGCCTTCCATCTAACCACTCCTGCCCATTCACTTCCTGGCTTTAGAAGTGCCCCCTG
The DNA here is from genome assembly GCF_015237465.2 of Chelonia mydas. NCBI lineage: Eukaryota > Metazoa > Chordata > Testudines > Cheloniidae > Chelonia > Chelonia mydas. Next base: position 44,879,674 of record NC_051245.2, on the reverse strand, counting down.
CAGCAGTGGGTGCAGCAATTACCTGCACCTCAGGAAAGGGCGAAGCTGCCATATCATGAGCTGGGAGTCACAGCAGCAGGTTCCCTGGTCTTCTGGACCCCAAAGCAGTACTATTAGTTAGCTGCTGCCACAGCACATTCAAGTGGTTTGAGGCGATGAGCTGTAGCAGTCTGTGGGAAGCACTGCTTACTGCAAAAAGAGAGAGCAACACTGCTGCTGCCTGAATGACTTACTGCTGCTCCATCACACCAGCCAGTGCACCAGGGCCACCAGCACTTCTCCTCACCCTGCACTGAGTGCGGCCTATCATCTGGGGCCTCGGGACCCAAACCTACTAGCACTTACTTGCCAGCTCTCCCGATTTCTTCCCCTCAGGTGAGTTTGGTCGTGGCTGGAGCCAGACTTGCAATGAGGCCAGAACAGGGCTGCCACTTGTCCAGGTTTTCCCAGGACTGTCCCTTTTTTTGAGGTAGCTGTCCTGGGAAATCTGCAAGTCTTCTCAGGACATTAAAACTCCTGGGTTTTGTCAGTGGAGTCACCTCTTGGGCTGCTGGAGTGGGGAGGGTGGAATCCTCCTCCTCCCTCCTGGTTTCTCTGTGGCTCCCCAGCAGGAGCCATTAAAGCAGCAGCAGGAGCTGCTGCTGCTTCCCACCTGCCCAAGCCACTGAGGGCAGCAAAAAGAGCTGAGCAGCAGCTCCACTGCAGCCCCTGCTCCTCACCTTGGTGGTGGCTCCCACTGCTCCGCAGGGCCCAGCTCCCGCCTTTGTGTGCTCCTCTTCTCCCGCTCAGGGATGTCCTGCTTTTTGTACCTCAGGGGGTGACAATCCTAGGCCAGAAGCTCCAGCACTCGCTGGATTTCAGCCCTGTCCTGGGGAAACGCCCCTCTGACTGGCTATCTTCTCCTCTGCCCCGCCTCCTGGGACTAGAGCAGCCCATCAGAGTTGCTGCAGGAAATAGTCAGAGCTCTCTCCCCCACCCCCTCAGGATCCCACACCATCAACACCACTCTCACAGGAGGCAGCTCAGGGAACTATTGGCAAGGCTTCAAAGTTACCAGCTGAAGCTTGGGTTTCTCCTAGTTGATGATGATTCAGCATAACCTTTTGGGCAAATCAATTGGTTGTAGGAGCTGTAGGACAGGGCATAATGGGTTCTCTACCCCCATGTGGTCAGGATCACTCAGAATGCCACCACCTCAGTTTCTTCAAACTGGGCTGAAGGGGCTGTATCATACAGATACAAGAATTGGCCTACCAGATCAAACCAACAGTCCATTTTTGTTATAAATAATAGGATAGTGCATAAAAGCTCAATCAGGAGTGAGTCTCCATGTGCTATGCACTGTACAAACAGAAAAGCACAGTCTCTGCAACAGACAATTTATCAGTTAAACACAAGTTAGAATAGCAAACAATGGGGGAGCAACAGAAACCCCACACCCATTTGACCATTTCACATATCTGTTGAATCCAGTCTAACACCTAAACTAAGTTCTCTAAGGCAAGGAATGAGTTTACTTTTCTGTACAGTGCTTAACACCACAGGGCTCTGATCCTTGATTAGCATCTCTAAGTGCTACTGTAATATCAATCAATCAATAAATAAGTCAACCACAGAGGCTGCTGTTTGCAAAACTAGATGGTCCTGAATTTGAGAAATTTTAAAAAGTGTCTAGTATTCATAATTGCAGACAAGATAAAGGAGCCCATACTGGACAATTACAGAATATCTTGGGTCTAGGAAAAGTTTCATCCTACCCCCAGTAATCGGTAGTTGACTTACACCCTATACTATGAGGGTTTATAATCCTTATATAATTGTGTGTATCCCACCAATGCAAGTGTGGATGGTCTTATTATCCATACCAATGGATAATACCAAGTTGTGGCAATGAAATACCACAGGTTAATTATGTGTTGTGTAGAAAAAGTAATTATTTTTATCACATTTAAATTTGTTGCTTTTCAATTTTATTGCATGTCTCCTTGTTCCTGTGTGAGAAGAAATGGTGAGAAGAAATGGTAAATTGGGCATTCCTAATTATCTTCTCTACAATCCATTATTTCACATACCTGTATCAGGTCCCCTCTCTAAAAACTTACAGGTTTTTCAATCTGTCCTCATGGCTTTCTCTTTATACCTCTGATTATTTTGTTGCTGTCTCTGAACATGATCTATTTCTGTTAGCTCTCTCTTGAAGATAGCTGATCAATATTGAAACAGTACTACAAGACGAGATATATCAATTTATATAATAGGATAATATTCTCAGTATTATTTTCTATCCCATTCTTTACACATCCTAACATTGTTTGCTTTTATGATTGCTGCTGCACTTGGAGCAGATTTACATTGAACTGTTCACAATGACACCAGCTCTTCCCCAGCACATCCCATCCTCTCTGAGTGGTTACAGATAGTTTAGAACCAAGCAATGGTTATAAGTAGTTCACTTTTTAAAAAACAGAAATCAAAGAATAAACTATACCTTTCAACATGCATTATCTTTCATTCGTCAACTATGAATGTGATCTGCCATTGTGCCTAGCTGTAAGTGTTCTCCAGTCCTAGCTAAAAAATTTTGACAACTACATATTTTGCCCTAGCTGTTCACGCCCTTTGCTGATCAATAATTAGCCACCACCAGTTCTAATACGGATCACTGGGGCACACCCATTTGTTGCCATGTTGAAAATTTTGCATTTATTCCTCTTGTAGCAAAGTTTCTAACCTTTTACCATGGAACACAGCCATACCACAGTTTTGCTTTTGCTAGGGAGGTAGTTTAATTCCCTGCCCCATCCAGGGTAACAAGACTACAAAAGTAAATCAGTTACATCTTTGCTCAGTTTACAGCTCTCATGGGTCTATGAAATCTTCACATCCACTCCTTGGTCTTGGTTACATCTAGTTCTCTAGCATAAGAAGGATATTTCAAGAAACCCTTTGCTTACAGGCCCCCAGCTCAACATGCTGTAACAATCTCAGTAACAAAGTCCACAGAATCCCCCCCCACCCCAACTGTTTCATCCAAAGGTTCTTTACCCTTCTGTCTGTGCCTCTTCCTCCCAGCCTATTCCACCAGCTTCTTCTCTTGTTCAGTCTCCCCATTGCTTACTTCTTCTCAAGTGCTCGTCTAGTCTTTCTACTTCATCCTGTTCCCTGATAAGTGCTCTTAGAGAGACCCACGACAAGTTTTACCCCCCCTCCTCCCCACTTGTCTCTAGCACATTAAAGAAAGGGAGGTTTCTAAACTCTTGCCCACTTTCCTAACATGACTTATGAGGTCCTCAATTCCCAAGCTCTCTGGGAACTACAACATCCAGATTTCCCTTGTTCTAGGAAGAAGCCAAGAAGGGCAACACTGGATCTAGAGTCTCCCTTAAAGAGACAGCACTCCCTCTTGCAGTTGTTTTCTATCTCTTAATCAATTTCTGGTCCATGACAATACTTTACTTTTGAACCCCAAAACTATTTATAGTTTCCTTAATAGCCTCTGGGCCATCTTCCAGAAGACTTGCTGACTCAACATCTCATAGTTTTTCCACAGAGTTAACACAGAATCCAGCTCCCTGTATGGCGGGGTTTCCACGTCATCTTGTATGTGCTCCCAGATGAAGCCCAGCTTTCTGAACGATGCACAAGGGATATATCGGACCTACAGGGGTGACACCACTTCCTCAGGAGATCCTGCTATGAGTGATCTCTCATGTTTCCTAATATTTTCTAAGTGTGGTGCAAGCATTGGACAGCTGAATGCAATCATCATTCATCTTCATAGAATTGGGGGAGAGAGACAGGGGAAGAGATGTTAACAGTGACAAATGTGTGTTGGTTAACGTTAAATCAGCCATGACAGAGAAGCGGTAGATGTTCCCAGCATCCAGACCAATCTGGTTAAAACTCCTCCCAGATATGGTATGGTCGGGCAACCATGCCCTGGCCACAGCTGATCAGGACCCCCAAGTATACTAACTGGGGAGGAAGATTTTTACTTTTTATTTTAAACAGGGAGATGATCCATCTCCCAGATGCGTCTAATCAGAATTTGGGTTGTTTTGATTAGATGGCATGTACTTCTTGGGCCTCAGTGCTGAATTGTTCCTCTAGAAATGGAGGTTACTTACCTGTAAATGGAGGGTCTTCAAGATGTGTGCTCCCTATCTGTATTCCACACACGGGTACACATGCACACCATGCACCTGAGACCAAAAAATCTTGCAAGTAGTGTCCGTTGGTCAGCGCCTGGGCCTTGGATCGCCTGGTGTTTATCATTAAGGGTATAAGGGGAGGTGCAGAATGACCACCTCTCCAGTTCCTTCTCTATTGTGAATCTAGTCATGATCTGAAGCACAGGGGAAGGAGAGTGCGTAGTGGAATACAGATAGGAACTATACATCTTGAAGAATGTCCAGATACAGACAAGTGACCTTCATTTCTTCTTCAAGTGCAAGCAAGCAGTACCCAAACAGGAAGGGGATACAAGGATACAGGGGACACAGATATCTGTAACACTGCAATTCCAAATGCTGCATCAGCAGAAGAGACTTGGACCAAAACATAATGCTTGTGATGGTGTGGATGGAATGCCAGCTTGCCACCTTACAAATGTCCACAGTATTAGAGAGACAAGGTTGGTGAGGTATGACCTGAAGAAGAGCTCTGTGTAAGCTTGAAAGCTTGTCTCTCTCACCAACAGAAGTTGGTCCAATAAAAAATATTACCTCACTCACCTTCTCTCTCTAATATCCTGGGACCAAGACAGCTACAACAACACTGAATACAACAAGTGTCCAGAATAGGCACTTCTTGAAGAGATGCAGCTGAGGTTGCCTCTGCTCAGGTGGAATGACCCCTCACGCAATCTGGGGGAGTGAGATGTGCCAACTGATAGCAAAGGAGGTTACAGCCAGAAATTCATTTTGAGAGTGTCTGAGCAGGTATCTCTGATCCCTGTGCTTGCTCTGCGATGACAACAAATAGTGTAGATGATTTTCTAAATGTTTTCCTTCTTTGCAGGTAGAACACCAATGCTCATCTGACACACAAAGTGAAGTCTCCTCTCTTTTCAGGAGGCATGAGGTTTCGGAAAGAATACCAGTAAGTGAATTGATTTTATGTGGAACACAGAAATTACCTTTGAGATGAATTTCAGCTGGTAGGTAAAGAGATACCTTCTCTTTATGAAATGTAGTGTATGGCGGGGCAGCCATGAGGGCCCCCAGCTCACACACCCTCCTGGCCAACACAATGGCCAAGAGAAAGGCAACCTTCATAGACTGGTGGGACATTGAGCACATGACCAATGGTTCAAAAGGTGGCCTGGTAAGTGCTGAAAGTATGAGACTGAGGTCCCACTGTGGCATTGATTTCACTACTGGTGGGAAGATCCTAATCACACCCTTTAGGAATCTGGTGGTTACCAGGTGAGTTAAAAATAGAAGAGCTATCTACCAGATAATGGAATACACTGATTACTGCTTGGTGGACCTGTAGTGAGCTAAGAAGGGCAAGTTCTCAGTGGTACTCTGAATCTTCCTAGGGAACCTCAAAGAATCAAGCCATGACTCTTACCACTATTGTGATTGCTTTAAGATCTTGATGCGGTATTGGCTGCATACACTGCAGCTTGCAGTGATGTTTTAGGCATGAGTATACTTTCCTCAACAACAGCTTAGAATTTGGCTCTGTCCTTCAAGGGAGTTTACCTTTAAACTCCAGGAATTTTGAGTAGTTCATAAAATCATATTTCACTAACAGGCCCTGGTAGGTAGAGATTCTGAACTGGAGGCTGGCGAATGTAAATGCCTTCCTCCCCAGGCATTTAACTTTCTTGTTCACAGGCATGGGTTCACAGTGTTGCTGTATGGATCATTCCATGTCTGCTTATACTACTAGGGAGTTGGGGGCAGGGTGGGTGAACAAGAATTCTGTCCTTTTTGCAGACACAAAGTAACTTTTCTCAGCCCATTTAGGTGTATGGTTATAGGCTGACAGTTTATGCCATTCCACTGTAGCCTGGTCCATAATAGTCTCATCCACCAGGAAAGCTACCTGAATGGGTCTGGTGGGCTGCAGGATACCCAAGAGCTTGTGATGCATATATTGTACTTCTAATGGAATTTGAAGTTCTGCCACCGCTCTTTTTAAAAGTTCTTGATGCTGCCTATGGTCGTCAGGTGGGGATGGAGAAGATGGGGAAAATGCCTCATTGGGTAAGGAAGATGATACGTCTGTTGGTATTGCTGGATCCAACTTATTGTCTTCCTCCTTCATTTATTCCTGTGGAGATGGTTGCTGCTGTCTAGGAGAAGAGGGACAATATGACCCTGATACAGTGCTGCAATCTGGGCTATTGTGGATAAGGATCCCATGGACCCCATCAGGGCTAGTATGAAAGGTCAAAGGCTGGTTGGGAATGATGAGCTATTGAGTACCAGCATAACCCTTAGGGTAAGCTTGCTTGGGTGGATGACTGGACCAAGAAACTCCTGAAGCCCTGACTGGGCTATGCTCCCTGGATTGGGGAGGTGATGGTTCATCCTGGACATCAGATTCAGCTGACAAGAAGGCTGGATCTGGGGCCATTGGCAGATGCCAGTGAGAAGCAGCTCCGGCTTGTGGATGGACTAGGGGAGTAAGTCCTTCTCCTTGAGGGAGAATAAGTCCTTCTCCTTCTTCTGGGGCCAAGACATCTCTCAGAAAATAAGACGTGGGTCTGGGAAGGCAAAGCTACCCTTCAGGGTAGTGCATGTCTCAGTCTGCCTGGAGGTACAAGGGGTCCTGGTTTTTGTTCTACTGGATCAGGTGCTGTGATAGACTGAGTGGCTGGCAAATCCTTATGGATTAAGCTCTTAGTCAGTATTGGCAGTCCTTTGGCTTGCTAAAGGTCACGGTAAGCACCTATGTCAGCACCACTGGTCCTTGCTCCTGCATGCTTTCCTTTCCTTTCATGCTTGGGAGGCTTAGGCAGAGCTAAGTTCTTGGGACCTGTGCGCAGACTCACCTGACTTGCAAGGAGCTGAGGGAATCCATCTCCTAGCAACAGGCTTTGAAGCTGTTTTTATCCTTGTGAGAATACTCCTTACTCTCATGAGAAGTCTGAGACAACAGGTTTTCTAAGTTTATCTGATCTGGACTCTGCTCCAGAGCTCGTGCCTGAAGGTGCACTGCTCGAGGACTGTGGCCAATAGTCAGGTGGGGTCTCCCAGGCTGGATCTGACTGGGGTCTCATGGTTCTCTCCACGAGGTGCTTCCTCATTCGGCACTCTCGTCTCTGTTGGGTCCGGGGTGGCAAGGAGTGACAGATACTTGGTGGAGATATGTGCCTCCCCAAGGCAGAAAAGGCAGCACTGGTAGTTGTCTGAGAAGGAGCAGGGGCATGACACGGAAGACCGTTTTAAATCCTGCAATTCTGAGCACAGCCCTACTCCTGAAAGGGGGGGATGGAGAGGGTCCCCAGGGTGGGGAAAACCTAGCTATACTAACTATATACAATAATATAAAATGATAAAAACACTAACACTATATACAATAATATTTACAAAGATGCAGACAATGCGAGGATAACTCCAGATAGAGAGGATTCCAACTCAGGCTGTGTGGTGGTCAGAAGGAACAGGAAAGGTGATCGGTCCACACCACCCCTTATATCCTCAGTGCTGAACACCAGGGGATCCAGGGTGCAGGGGCAGACCAATGGACACTACTTGCAAGGTTTTCTGGTCTCAGGTGGAATGTGTACCTGTGTACCCATGTGTGGAATACATGTAGGGACCAGCACCTGAAGAACGTGTACATGCAGCACAAGTCATTTCCCGCAAAAATTTGCAACTGGGGAGACCAGCTAAGTACTTACTAGTTGAATCTGTGGTGCAGTGTCTTTGAAAGAGGATAATATAAACTAGTTTAAATTTAAAACCCACTGGTGAGGCCACAGTGTTTGTTCCTTCCAATTCATGCTGTAGCTAAAGGTGGAGGATTCTTTTCTCCCCCGAATTTGAGGACGAGTACTAGAAAACAGAGTGGGTGCACATCAGATCTCTTGGCATGAGGTTTGGGCTGCTCATGCATTTCTACGTATCAATAACCAGTGCCAATTCACATGCCTTCGGTGTACTTGATCAGAACCTTGGAGCCCCTTTGAATAATCAAAGAGGAAATGGAAAGGGGCAAGCATACCTCTCCCAAAATTAGGTTTCTAAAACTACCTACCCTTGGGCATAACTGAAATAATCAAGGTAAATAAAACTGCAGTTAAATTCAACTGTTCACTCTTTTCCCACCCATGATTGTGGGAACACAGTTTGAGCCGCACTTTTTCATTAAGTTTCCAGTATCCAAATGGTTAAACGAATATGGCTTGCCAGGTTCAGTTTGGTCTCCTTCATATTTTTAAACAAACTACCTCACTGATGCACCATGCATAATAAAGTAAAAACTAAACCGCATCAGTCCTCTCTCTTAGCAGCTTTATCCAGTCTCAGAGACCTAACACTTTGGGTGTGCCTCACTGGTTACCCTTTTAAGAGTGGATTGTACATTTGACTGTGACGGGTTGGATCACAGAACCCCGTTGGGGCTGCCAACTGATATGCCAAGACTACTTCTGCCCTTGCTCTCCCTGCCAGCTTGGGACTCCAGCACCCTGTCTTGTTGAGCCAGACACGCCAGTCTGCTCCAACACAGATCCCGGGTCTGAACCACATGCCCCAAAGCTGCAGACTTAACTGAAAGCAGCTTAAGAAGTGTTCCTGTCTTTAACACTCAGATGCTCAACTCCCAGTGGGGTCCAAACCCCAAATGAATCTATTTTACCCTGTATAAAGCTTATACAGGGTAAACTCATAAATTGTTCGCCCTCTATAACACTGATGTAGAGATCTCCACAGCTGTTTTCCCCCCCCCCCAGGTATTAATACATCCTCTGGGTTAAGTAAAAAGTGATTTTATTAAATACAGAAAATAGGATTTAAGTGGTTCCAAGTAGTAACAGACAGAACAAAGTGAATTACCAAGCAAAATAAAATAAAACATTCAAGTCTAAGTCTAGTACAGTAAATAAAACTGAATATAGATAAAATCTCACACTCGGAGATGTTTCAATAAGTTTCTTTCATAGACTGGATGCCTTCCTAGTCTGGGCACAATCCTTTCCCCTGGTACAGCCCCTGTTCCAGCTCAGGTGGTAGCTAGGGGATTTCTCATGATGGCCACCACCTCATTAGTTCTGTGCCAGCCACTTATATATCTTTTGCATAAGACGGGAATCCTTTGTCCCTCTGGGTTCCCACCCCTCCTTCTCAATGGAAAAGTACCAGGTTAAAGATGGATTCCAGTTCAGGTGATATCACATGTCACTGTAAGATTTCATTACCCACTTGCCAGCCCACAGGTATACAGGAAGACTTACAAGTAAAACAGAGCCATTTACAGTCAATTGTCCTGGTTAATGGGAGCCACTAAGATTCCAGGTTTCACAGTAGCAGCCGTGTTAGTCTGTATCCGCAAAAAGAAAAGGAGGACTTGTGGCACCTTAGAGACTAACAAAAAACCTAAGATTCCAAACCACCATTAATGGCTCACACTTTGCATAACTACAATAGACCCTCAGAGTTATATTTCATATTTATAGTTTCAGATACAAGAGTGATACATTCATACAAATAGGATGAACACATTCAGTAGATTATAAGCTTTGTAATGATTCCTTACAAGAGACATTTTGCATGAAACATATCCCAGTTACATTATATTCACATTCATTAGTATATTTTTATAAAATCATATAGAGTGCAACGTCACAGACTGTGTCTTAGAATAGCAGATAATGTTACATATGTGCTCTGTAATACACACACAAAAAAAAAGAAATTCAGAATTCAACATTAGATGGGTCATGTCATATCCTTGTTGTTAAATTAATATAGTTTCATACATGTTAAAAAATTAGTACAAAAAAATTAAGCTTCCACTGACTAGTGCTCATCTGCTGCATATCTAATAACCTGTAATTTTGCCTCAAAAATTATGAGAAATATGGAAGAAAATAACCAAAAATATTTTAAGTAGCAGGCTTTCATACTAACTGGCTTCTTTAATATGATAAAAATATATATTTAATGCATAAAGCTTAGTTTAGAGTATGGATGAAATGCCTGAAAAGGTTTACATTTTAATACACACAAAAGTATTTTAAACTGTAAACAGTTGTCCTACACAAAACACCTTCACCCAAACTACCAATTGGGATAGTCAAATTGAAAAAAGTCATCTGGATTTACAATATGTATATCAAATTTCAACCAGATATTGATCTGAAAAAAAAAATCCAAGTTACAAAGCCCAGAAAAATAGGGTTAATAATGAAAATGCCAAAGATCCTTAATTATAGTGGTGCTTCTGAGTGACACCATTATGAGTGTATACAGTCCTCTAGAGTGAGGTATAATCTGTTTGAGTTATATAGCAATAATACCCTCTCCTTTGATTTATACTGTATTCCCTTAGCAGCACAATGAACCGTTCCTATTTGCTCTGTTCACTGCAACTGCCTATTTGGCTGAAACTTTCAAGGGTCCTCCCAATTTGTCCTCTCTCTCTCTCTCTCAAAGTATTCTGCATTTTTACCATAGTATGTTCTCAATTTTACTCTTGACATCAAGAATCAGTAGTCAACATTGAACTGCATAGTACTACATTTTCTTTATTGAGATATTAATATTTTCTACTGCAAATTCTTTTCACTTGTATGAATTCAAGAGATAATTATAATGACTTTCATATCACATTAGGATAACTATATTTCCAAAAAAATCTTATTGCAAGATAAGGTCTTTAGAAGAAACAGTTACTAACCTGTTCCATAATTGTTGTTCTTCGAGATGTGTTGCACATATCCATTCCACTTCAGGTGTGTGCACGCCCAGTGCACTGTTGTTGATTTTTCCTTCATCGGTACTGGTCAGGGCGGCATATGTGCCTCTGCTGCCTCATGCTTCTGCGCAGTGGCATAAAGGGTGGAACCGCCCAGACCGCCCCTCAGTTCCTTCTTACAGACAGAAAGACTAATATAGAGGGGATTGTGGAATGGACATGTGCAACGCATCTTCAAGAACAGTTATGGAGCAGGTTACTAACTGTTTCTTCTTCTGCTTGTGGAACTACATTGGCCAAGTCACAACTCAAGCATATACAAGGGGATATCCAATATGATGAGATCCTTTGAGAAGATACTGGGAGCCCCTTCATCCTGCCTGCAGCTGCCACAACCAATTGGGAGGCTGACCTAAGCTGTGTGGTTCAGTTGAAGTAGAACACGAATGCTCTCCTGACATCCAAAGTGTGGAATCTCTCTTCAATAGGCAGCTGAGACCAGAGACCCCAGAGGGGGGTGAGTGTAGAAATGATTGAACCTCGGAGAGTGTACATAATGTTGGCACTCACCTTGCTTTGATGTAGAGGAAGGACGGCTGAGTCTGCCACAGAACCTTTGTGAGCTCCAGGACAACTTCATTATTTGGAAGTGCTACCTGAGAAGGTCCTACTATAGCTTAAATTGTCAATAAGCCTCTGGGATGACTTGTGAACCTTTTCCACTTGGATGCCCAACGTGGCACCCACTCTCTTTAAACGTTCTTGATGGGCCTTTTAATCCTCAGGTGGGAGTGAAGAAACTTCTGAAACCACTGCTTCATCTGGTGAAGACGACAAAGCCAAAATTGGCTGAGGTGTAGCCTCCTCTGGTACTTTAATGGGGAGAGTCACTGGAGTGTTATCCTTTTGCCTGTATCAGGGACCACGGGTCTTGAACCCTGTCCACAGGGCTCTGAGGTGCTAGTAAGTTCCAACCTGGCAATCAGCAAGTTGCTAGCAGCTGCCAGAATAGAAGCTGAACCATGACAGAGGACTCCAGCCCTGGAATCTGATTGGCAGAATGCTGGGGGTCCTGATCGGCTCACAGCTTCTATATAAACCAAGAACAGGAACAGGAAGTTGTCCTTGCAACTGGGATCTCCCTGCTTCAGACTGCCTCCCTTGCAATACCTGCTCCTTATCTCCTGGTAATCTGACCCTGCCTACCACCTGACTCTTGGTTTTGCCCTCTGGCTTGTTTTGGATTATGACCTCCTTGTATCTGATCTGGTCCGCTTCCTGACTCCTGCTCCGACCGCCCACACACCGGTCATGACAGTTTTCATGGATCACTTAGGCTACAGGAATGGGCCTGGTTCCAGCAGAATGGACCTGGCTAACCTAACCCTTTGGGAGACTGGACATGCTAGAGTGGGCTGCCTGCCTTCAGGAAGGCAACCAAGCCCTGCAGAACCAGGTCATCCAGCTGACCTTGGAGAACCAGCTATTGCAGGAGAAAGTCATGCAGTTGCGTGCTGAAAATGTTGCACTCCAGACACTGATTGCGCAGTCTTGTTCCCCAATACAGCTGCAGGAACAGTTTGATGTTAATCGCTAGCAATTCAGGGGTTTTATAAACCAGTGCCACCTGCTGTTCATGATGTATCATCAATCCTGTACTGCTGATCGTGCAAAAGTGAGCCTGGTCATCAGCCTGCTGTCTGGGGATGTACTCCAAGAAAGGGGAGGCCCATCTAGTGCAACATCCCAATACTGTCAAACTGGGAGGTCCTCCTCCAAGCCATGTTGGTATTATTTGATGACCCACATAGAACTCAAATGGCAGAGGCTACCCTAAGGAAGCTCCGACAGGGTAGGACACCATGACCTCCTATGCCTCACAATTCCACCGCCTCACAGCTGATACAAACTGGAACAAGGCAGCACAGACGTACTAGTTCCGGTGGTGCCTGCAAAAAGAAATTAAAGATGAACTTGCCTGGTTAGACACCTGCAAATCTGGATGCTCTTGTGGATCTCACCATCCATATAGACAATTGGTAACAGAAATGAAGGGAGGAAAAAGAGGGGATTGGCAATGCCCCAACCCAGGTACTGTGACTTTTTCGCCCTGCCTCCAACCGAGCCAGTGCAGGTGTATGTGGGCTGTCGACGGCTCACCCCCACAGAGAAGGAATGATGACACCCACACCATTTTTGCTTCCCCAGTAGTGAATCAAGTCACACCATCTCAGCCTACCCTATAAACTCAAAGGAATCAAGGAGAAGCACTCCCCCACACTTCGGTACTGACTGGAAGACACCTGGAAGGCTCCCCAGTTGCAGGTGTCAGTCCAGTTGCACATACCTGGGGAACCCCTGGCAAAATACCATCCTGCCAGCCCTCACTAACTTGGGTGCAGCCGATTGCTTCATAGACGCAGCAACAGCCCAGATCTTGCAGATTTCCCTGCAACACAAGTCCACTCCTGACCTTTTAGAGACTATTGACGGTTCCCCCTTGTCTTCTGGTACACGTAACAAAGAAAACAACTACCCTGGAGGCTGACATTCAGGGGCACATAGAAATGTTATAATTTGGCGTGATCCATTCTCCACACTTTCCCCTGATCCTTGGTACCTCCTGGCTGGCCCTCCACAACCTGCTCATTTGGTGGCAAGCACAGGAAATCTGTTTCCGATCAGAGTTTTGTCAGCAGCACTGTGGGAAATCCGTAGATCCTGTTCCAGCATTCTCGTGAAACTTAGGTGGGGGTGGCTATCCAGGCAGGACCTTCCACTGAAGTTACAGCTAAACTTCCCTCAAAATACCAAGACTGTGCAGATGTTTTTTGAAAAGAAGAATGCAGAAACCCTACCTTCACATTGGGACTAGGACTGCCCAATAGAGTTGCAGCCAGGAGACAAAATACCCTTTGGACAAATTTATGCCATGTCAGAACCTGTGCTGATAATGCTCCAAGAATACCTCCAGGAGAATCTAGCCCATGGGTTTACTTGCAATCGACTTCGCCAGCTGGCACACTTGCCCTGTTTGTCAATAAGAAAGATGGCCGTCTCCAGCACCATATGGACTACGGCTCATTAAATCAGATAACTATCAGGAATCAGCTACCCCTGATTCCCGAGTTGCTGGACTGCTTGGGGGCTGCCCATATACTCACCAAGTTGGACCAGTCTGTAGTAGTCTACCTAGGCGACATATTGATTTTCAACTACCATGAACAGCATACTGCTCATGTCTGAACACTCCTGGAAAACTGTGGCAGCAAGGCCTTTAAACTAAGCTCGAGAATTGTGCCTTCAATCAGGTCTCCACAGAGTTCTTGGGCTTCACTTTATCCCCAGAAGGGATCAAGATGGACCCATGCAAGGTTCAAGCCATCCAAGATTGGCTGACTCCACACACTGTATGTGACCTGCAATGCTTCCTGGGATTTGCCAATTTCTATTGATGATTTAGTCTGAATTTTTCAAAACAACTTGAGACCCCCACCACTCTCCTCTGGAAAAATGCCCAATTCCATTGGTCTCCTGAGGCCCAGCATGCATTCAGTCAGCTGAAATTCATCTGTACTATGGCACCCATATTGGCTCATCCCAATGTCACATAAGCCTTCACTGTAGAAGCTGAGGCTTCCAGTGCAGCGACCAGGACTGTCCTTTCTCTGCAACTTGGTCTCAAACAAGTGTTACACTCATGTGCTTATTACACAAGGAAGCTCACCCCACAGAGCTGAACTATGAAATACTTAACAAGGAATTCCTGGCGATAAAAATTGCCTTAGCAGAATGGCATCACTACCTGAAAGGAGCTCATCACATGGTCCAAGTATTCACTGACCATAAAAACCTGGAATATCTCTATATGGTGAAAGCCTTAAACCAACAGCATGCATCTTCAGTGAGCGCTATTCTTCTCATGATTCAATTTCATTATCACATACCACCCCAGATCTAAAACTGGCAAGGTGGATGCCCTGTCCCAAAGATACAGTACCAATCCATGAGGCCCCAACCAGGAACCAATCCTCATTCTCAATCCTGCGACTTTCTCAGTGCAGCTTGTCACCAGGATATACTCAGATTTATATGCTCCACCTCTGGCTCAGAAATACTGCCTAATGAACAAGCTATTAACAGGCAACCACATGACTTCCAGGAAGGGATCATGCATGTAAGTGACCGCATCTGTGTGGAATGGTGGCGGTTCTGCAACTGTGCCACAATTTCCCCCTAGCAGGACTCTTGGGGTGCATCAAGACCCAAAGACTAATATCCCACTCCTTTTGGTGGCCCCCGGATACCCCCAACCATACAATTGTTCATCGTCTCCTGCGTGTTTGTGCCCTTACCAACATCCTGCGGTCTCCTCCATCTTGACCAGGGGACGCCATTGCCATAGATTTTATTGTAGAATTATGGGAGTCCAACAAATTTATGACAATTTTGGTGGTAGTGGACCACTTTACCAAACTGGTTCACTTCATCCCTTGCACAGGCCTCCCCCCCTCTGCAGAAGAGACAGCCCAGCTACGGAATCACCTCCAATTAGGGGTCTCAGTTCATGGCCTGGTTCTGGTGCAAGATCCTGTGCCTGCTGGGAGTCCACACATCTTTCCTCTGCTTACCACCCCCAGACCAATGGCCAGGCTGAAAGAACCAACCAGATTCTCCAGCAATGTCTATAATGCTACATTAATCATCACCAGGAAGATTGGTCCTCACTTCTCCCTTACGTGGGCTTTGCCTACAACAATACAGACCATGCCTCTAGGGGTCAAAGCCCCTTTCCCACCCCCCAATTATGGGTACCACCCCAAATTCCACCCACAATTACCTGTGTCCTCTTCCAACCCAGCCACCTCAGATCTGGTGCAGCAGATTTGTTGGGCCCAGGAAGAAGTATATGGAAAAGGCAAGAGCAGATTATAAGCAGTATTCAGACCAGCATTGACAGTAAGACCCCACCTGCACAGTAGGCCAGGAGGTATGGCTCTCCACAGAGCTTCTCCACACAGAGAGACTTGGTCACAAGCTGAACTTTCAGTTCCTTAGCTCTTTTAAAATCCTGTGACAGGTTAATCCAGTCACTTTTCAACTTCAGCTACCCCACTTTCTGAAGATTCACCTGGTGTTTCGTGTATCACTATTGAAACCCTACACAGAAAACCCTTTCCCCCATAGAGATGATGGCACTAGAGAAATCATTGCCTGTTTCCCCCTAGACAGCACTGTATGTTCAGACACTCAGATGACTGAAGGTGCTGACAGTACTGATACTGGTACCAAGATGCATAATAAGTTTCTTGCCATTACATAAGGGAATCCAGTCACTTTTCAACTCCAGCTACCCCACTTTCTGAAGATTCACCTGGTGTTTCGTGTTCTCTATGTATATAAATCTCCTCACTGTATTTTCCACTGAATGCATCCGATGAAGTGAGCTGTAGCTCACCAAAGCTTACGCTCAAATAAATTGGTTAGTCTCTAAGGTGCCACAAGTACTCCTTTTCTTTTTGCAAATACAGACTAACACGGCTGCTCCTCTGAAATCTCTCCTGGATGCTACCTTGGAGGTCTGACATGTCTTTCTTGGTACCGTGGAGGGCAACCAGTGCTGGGACTCAGCCAACATAGCGGGAGCACTCCTCACTGAAGTTGAAGTGCTTGGTACCCATTCATAGTGGAAAGGCTCTAAGAATGGCTGCAGAGTGGCCTTCATCAGTAGAAACTTCAGTCTGGCCTTCCTGTCTTTCTTGGTCCTTGGTTTAAAGTCTCAGCAAATCTGAAAGTGATCCCTAACGTGATTCCCTGAGACACTTCAGGCAACTGGAGCATGGATCACTGGCACTGGCTTTTTACAGCAAAGACAGGGCTCAGAGTCCGGTGACCAAGGCATGGCGATGATACTGGCAGGCCAGATGCCAGCTCTTGCCCAGGCTGCAGGCATTACCTAAGAACTGACAACTCGTAGCTGGAGACCAACCCACATCACCTGTACATTAGTTTTGCTCAAAATAGGCATTAGTCTTATAAGAATGTATTTATACTCTATGAAATGCTTGTATGTTGCTGCATGTATTAATCTCCTTATAATATCTATATCCCATTTATAAGGCAATATTTTAAGTGTTTGCTCTGAATAATCTGTAAACAACCCCCCACCAGGTAGGAGAGAAACATTACCAAGTATGAAATACTAGTTTGCCACAGAAGGTGTTATCTCCCGCCCAACAACAACAACAAAAAAAAGGCCCATAGACAACAGACAAACCATTGTGGAACATCAGAGGACAAAAGACGGTTGATTGCTTCCCACCCACCCCCACCTGTGAAGAAGAGATGTGCACGTGAACTCATCCCATCATCTTGAACTCTGGGAGAAGAGAATAAAAGTCCCTGACAAGACGACACCGCATCTCTTTGGCGGTTTGAACTTTGAAGGGCCAGAGACTCTAAACTAAAGCCAGAGATCCCTCCTCTATCTGCCCTGAAAGACACTTGGAGTAGACACATCACTACAATTCTGTCACTCTTAGGATTTAGACGGTAACTCATTGGTGTGTACATATGTTTCTTTGCTTTAACCTCTAAATAACTCTTTTTCTCGTTAATAAGCCTTTAGATAGTTTATTACAGAATTGGCTACAGGTGTTGCATGTGGTATAGGCTTTAGGGTACCCAACTGATCTGAAGTAAATGACTGGTCTCTTGGAACTGGAAGCAACCTGAATGTGGTGTGATTTTTGGTGTAGGTGACCACTTATCACTAAGTCCTGTTTGTCTGGGTGGCAAGATAGACTGGAGAGTCTAAGGGATCTGTCTGTGACTCCTTGTTAAGACTGTTACAGTGATCCAGAAGATCAGATCTGTCACTGGCTTGGTGAAATCTAATTATAGAACTCACCACCAGTTTGGGTTGTCTGCCCTGTTTTTGACAGTCTTCCCTGAGGTATGGTTGTGAGTCACTCCAGACAGCGTCACAGCCCCAATACCAGTAATGAAACCCCACAAAGAAAACTGAAGTGCATAAGCACACTAAAAGGGAACTTAATACTAAAAACTATCTAACACTAAAATTAAGGTTAAATGGACACCAACGATGTACAAAAAATAGATAAAGGGGAGAAAAACATGCGAAGGCAAGAGAACAGGCTCCAACAACCGTCATGGGCGGTAAGAAAGAACTGGGGGCGGGCGTTGGGGGTAGCTCTGCCCTTTATACTACTGCACAGCAGTGCAAGGTAGCAGACAGCGCATGCACTGCCCCGATGGGTACCACTGAGGGAAAAATCTCCGACGGCAGTGCACTGGGCACACACCTGAAGTGGAATGGATATTGTGCAATCACTCAAAGAACATAATATAAACCTAGATTAAAAAAAAGTTGGGTAATAGCATAGACTGTTGGTCCCTTATTTGAAAAGCACTGTGTGCATTTTGGGTGCTACTGCAAACTAAATAATGCATTTATCAAGTCTAATATTGTGAAAGAGGCTAATATAATACTTCTGAAAACTGCTAATAAAATTTGCATGTTTTTGGAGCTACATTTTGGTCCCGTTTAGGTGAGGTGTCCATTTGTAATTTTAAAATAATTTACAGTACATAGCAAAGCAAAGCAGTCTCTGTGAATGAAATTCACCTCTGTAGAAAGCTAGCACAAGGCCCACATTACAAATTAAGTCCCGCTTAAGTGCTACTGTGCAGAATTGCCTGCAGACCCTCTGTGTATCCGGGAAATCTTCTTTGCAGTAGACCCATATAAACTGCAGTTGAAAGCCATTTTAGGGATAAGCTGGATAATTGGTCCACAATTATAGTGACCTAGTGTCTCAAGTAACAAGAACATGAAGGTGCTAAAACACTATATTCCAGCCCATAGGCAGCAGACTGGTGGGTACAATGGGGTGAGGGCTGCACAGCAGTCCTCCTTGCTGACAGTAGATGAGGGGGATGAATTTCTCCCTGCCCAATCCCCTGTAGACTCCTCTGCCAAAAAATTCAGGCTTTATGCAACCCTCACATGATATTTACTCCAAATGGGTAAGATTTATGTATCCCTAGTGATGCAGAGAGTCAGTTCCCTATAAAACAAAAGAGAAAAGAGTCCATTCATAACAGTACTTTACTGGAGTCTTAACATTTAGAAATATTTGACAATATGGCAGTAGCTGGAAACGACTGTTTATAACAACATGTATGAGTTCAAGCTTACAAGCAGCTTCATTGGACAGTGACATTCACCAGTAAGTCTATTGTCCTTTTACACGTCTCATACAATAAATCCATCCTATACTGTGTACCTTGTAGATTCTGCTGGAGTCTCTCTTTTCCATTTTAGTTCACTTCTCAGGCAAGCTGATTTCCCCCAAACTTTATTATCAAATAGTTATCTTTTATAGCAGGAAAAAGTGGAGGGGGGAGTGGGAGGAAAGAGAGGGGAAGTACCAGGATAGAACAACTGGGAAATACTTTTAAGAGTGTAGCTAAATGACAGTAAAATATATGTTCTTTAGTTAGCAAGCAGGAAAAAAAACCTTGCATACATGATAGATACACACTAGCATTCTAAAGCAGGAGACAAGAATGTCAAGAGTGTATTCTTCTCCCACTGCCAGATGGAAGGGCTATTATTATAAATGAAAGGCAGCAGTAGTGGATGCCAGGCACTTTTGTTGTGTGCCAGATTCTGAAGTCCAGATGTAAGCAGGTTACCCCTGGGACAGGACAGGCTTCAGCTCCCGCAGTAGAACAGAACCAATCACCGGTTTCTCAGTGTTTATGATGAGCTGTGCTGTAGAGCCTTCCTTCAGCTCCACTGTGACTAGCATCAGTGACCCACTGTGCACAGTTTTAGCTGCAAACCTGAAGGAAAAAACAAACACACCATGAAGGCGTTCATATAAAGCCAAAAGTTGGTCATATATTCTTTCTAAAGTTAAATTAGTTTAAATTTCAAAACTTTTTCAATTTAATTCAGGACAGGGGACAACCCCTAAATCCTCCTACAAATTCCTGAGAAAAAGGATTTGTGCAGTGCTGCACAAATAGCTTTATTTAGATTTTATTATCTAATATGGACACAAAGATTTAGTGCATGATTTTTTGTTTTGTATTATGGACAAGGAAGTCCCTTTAAAGGAAAATTATTGTTTAGATTCTAGTTTTGTGTATTAACACACAGTACTTCAACTGAAAGAAAGTATTCCATTGTGCACAAGTAACTTAATACCAACTGTATTCATAGTTAAAGGATAATCTTCAGTATTTTATACCAAAATAACTAAATCCAATACTAAAACGATGCTGATTATGTTATGCATTTTCTAAATTGTTAAAATGTAGCCTTTTGAAAATGTTTTCTCTGCATGCCAAGTGATGAATTAATTCAACTTAAATTACTCAAACGTAATACCCAATATGATATGAAATGATGTTATGTAACAAACAAATCTTTCTGAAACACCAGATAGTCTCCCCTTAGTTTATTTTATCTCCAGAACATTTGACACACTTTTCTATTGACTAAATACTGTTTAAAAAAAAAAAAAAAAGGGTGAGATCTAATGCTCCATTATTAAATTCCAAGACATAAAGAACCCACTAATTACATGGAATTAAAAGCAAAACTAGCCTTTTAAGCACTGCAATTGAGTGAAAAGCCATTTTAGACACAATGAACTTCTGTCAATCCTGTTAATTCATTCTGCATGCACAGCCAGGCCCCAGAGACAGGAAGGAAAAGGATGGCAACAGCCGAGTCTTCCATTTTCCACAAGGAGTGCACCACACGTGTGTGTGTGTGTGTGTGTGTGTGTGTGTGTGTGTGTGTGTGTGTGTGTGTGTGTGTGTGTGTGTGATTTGAGAACAACAAAGTTGCTGCACATGGGCTTTTGAAAACACTAACAAGTGTAGAGCAGGTCTGTGACCTACTGTGACCCCACTTTGCAGGGCCAATCCCCTCTCCCCTTTCTGAATGACACGTGTCTGAATCAGAGCCATCTGCCTCAATTTGCGCAACAACTTCAGCCACAATAGGACCCAGTTAGCCCTGACAACAGCTCACAATACATAAAAATAAAACTGCTGTGCTGACAGCACGCTGTCAGCTATTCAAGAGCAAACCAACTGGTGAGTGTCTCATGTCTGACAATTAGCGTAGGCCTCGCAAAGCGCCTACTGAAGTCCTTAGGGAGCTCTTTAATTAGCATCAACATAAAAGAGGGAGTTTATCAGGAGATACTCAAAAAACTTCACTCCAGACTTAATTAAAATATTAGCTACTTAAGAAGGAAGCAGATTCTCTTTAAATGAGATGTAATTTTTTAAAAAATTATGTTTAAGCACCTCAAAATCTCATAACACATTTTCTATTTTAGGACACAAGTCATTTCTCAAAAGTTTTCTATCACAGGTCAGTATAGTTCTTTTGTCAAGGTTATAGATGCATTCTAACCCGGTCTTCCTCCAATAGGAAAAGCTTGCTTTTTCCTAACTACAAAACTACCACCTTAAAAATTAACTACTTAGTTAGTTTTGTCTGTCATCTTGGCTATTTGCTTCACAATGTAAATTTCGGTATTTCTCATGTTGATTTTGACAGGGTGATAATTAAGTAAACAATAGTCTTATTAGTCTCTTTATTT
The DNA here is from genome assembly GCF_015237465.2 of Chelonia mydas. NCBI lineage: Eukaryota > Metazoa > Chordata > Testudines > Cheloniidae > Chelonia > Chelonia mydas. Next base: position 44,858,147 of record NC_051245.2, on the reverse strand, counting down.
ACTTAACACTTGTGTCTTGGGACTACACAGAAGCAGATTATGTCTGAATGTACACATAAAAAGCTCTGTAGCTGGAGTTCCTGCAGTGTTTCATAGCCCCAAGGCTCTTTTTACCCCTTTTCAATTAAAAACTGAAAGTGATATAAAGTCAATGTTATGATAAAGCAAATGGAGCCCAAAGCCTCAACAGAGGTCAGTCTTGTTCAGACAGTTTTATACGTGCCATTTAAAACACTAGGTAGGGGATAAACATTATGAATAAAAATTCTCTAATGAAATCGTGAGTCTGTGTATTTGTTGCAGAAACTAAATATGTGCTATTTCACTATTAAACTAATAGTGTGTATGCAATTACAATATTTACTAAATGTCTGTTCTATTGGACACTGATTTGGAAACACTTATTGAAAGCAGACATCTAATGGAAAATCATTTGACTTATTTCACTGTTAAAGAAAGAGCTAGTTAAACTGTAAAACTGTTTGGGGCTGCGGAAAGCAAAGTCTGTTCCCTAAAATCCACAAAATCATTACATTGCAAAAATTAGCTACAGTAAAAACATATTCAAAAGGTATGTCCCTTTCTAAAGTTAAACTCAGTTCTGAAATGATAAGGTAGCTGATGTTTAGATACAAGATCATCAGTATGACCACTTGTATCAATTATTCAGATATTTTAAAGTAGTGGTTGTTACAGTAGGATTATTTGAGGACCATCTGATTATTAGGATAAAGAGAAGAAGTCTTATCAGATGTTTTACACTTAAGATAGTCAATCCACTAGGATTTTAACAAAATTGTGATCTGATCAACTGGATTTTTAGATATGAGAAAACCATTCAATATTGTTCAGTAATGAAAATAAATTACTTATGTACAGTACGTTTACTCTTTATAGGAAGTTATGGATCATTTTTTCGTCTCACAATGTCAGTTTTTATCCCTATTTTTTCTACCAGAGTACACTAACATAAATGCAGGAAGCTATTCCATTTATTATGACATGAGACTTCAGTGTGGCTTCAAAATAATCCTTGGAAAACTACACTGTTGTATCTATAAAGTTTAAATTGAAAATGGTAGTCGTTTGTAGAGGCAGAAAAGACCTTCAGTGGGACATCACGAGGTGTCGAACGTTAACAGTTATTAGAATGGGCCTGCTGTGATAGAGGGTAGCACACCAATAGACCTGGAAAAATATGAAGAGTAAATGAGTACAAGTACCATGTTTGCCATTAAAAAAGAAAAAAAAAAAAACTTTTACCAGTAGTTACAAAACCACGATATCTGTGATAATTGAACTGTTTTATATAGTTAAACAGTATGTTTAAGATGATTTCCACATCATCTAGTTATTTTTCTTTTTTAATTTATCGCTCATCCCACTGTCTGTATCAACCAGATTGGAAACTTGAAAATGAAAGTTTTCCTGTCCGAATATTTCTCCCTATGGCATACGCATAATGGTGGTGTGTCAGTTATAGCATTAGTCACATATACTGGGCTATGGGTATTTTTTTTTTTTTCCATTTAGAAAAAGCACTTTGGAAGGCAGAGGAGGATGTTATGCATGTGCAAAAAACAAATCTTTCTCAGCAGGTTAAACAAAAAGAAAAAGAAAAGGTAAGGCAAATAAGCCCGTCCATTAATCTTGAGAGTGTCAGTTTAAACTTATTGCATCTTTCAAAAAGTTTATTTTGTGTGTGCAATTTTTGGGGGAGAAAAAAAAAAAGCATTTGATCACCATTTTTTAATTGAAATCAACATTTGTCAACAGTGATGTGTGAAATATAGTTCTTTACTATTTCAAATATAAGGGAAAACTGAGTATCTTAGATATTACAGTGCGATAGCATTTGCCAAATGCTGACTTTTTAATGGTAACCACTGTACATAAAAACTGAAGTATTTTCTGTTTCTCTAAACAAAAAATGACTAAAATTCATGGTCCAAGTACTTAAAAAAATTACAGAAATTCTTAGTTACCAGATACATTGCAAAAAAACGGTAATTTACTCTCAATACCTGCTCTTAAATAACCATTTATGCAAAACAATTAGTTAATTTCTAGCAGAACATTAACAAACAACGTTTGTTTACAAAAAAACAAGGATTTGCTATAGTTAATTCAACAGTACTAAGACATACTTTCTCTTCTCAGGGACAGTCTTCCTGGTCTCTGATCGTTCTATTCTAAGTTCAGTTTTCTCCTGCTTTCTGTTCTTCTGGTTATCAGAAACAGTGACAATGGCCCACTCAGACTAAAACTTTTTTTTTTTTCCTATCCTGTACATGAAGCCTTCAATTACTGCCTGCTGAAGCAGACAGAATCCTATTAGTAAGAAAGACGATCACAAGATGCAATGCCCTGCCCTAGCTGTACAAAAATAATTAGTCCAAAGTTGACAAATGTGTAATGAAGTTGCACAATGAATGTATGTAAGAAATACTGGTATAAATTAGTCTTCTACTTCCAAATACCAGAGTTAACAGCTATGAAGCACTATTTTCCTATGTGTTATCAAGAATAAATAATTATACAATTTTGTAATATCAGTACTCTGAAGTTTTGATTTACTTTGGTTAATACTGTATTTATATACAAGTTTGACTTTGTAATTACCTAAGGATCTCAAAAATGGTAAAATACTGGATATTTATACTGTTTAGCTGTCATAGAAACTTTAGAACTTGAATAAAGATATACTGGGGACAGATTTAACAGTATATGCCTATATGGTTCTGATACGGGGGTGACCAAAGCTTGTAACCTCAAACGTATTGAAAACAGAAAATAGTAACACATTCACAAGAAAAGAGTGGAAAATCATTTTTTTATTTTTAAAACTAATGATTTAAATCTCAGAAAATACTTCCTTGACATCAATTAAATTATTAAAAGCAGAGAAAAGTAGATTAAAGAGCATTTACACCATAGAAATAGTTGTATAATAACACTGATATATCTCTTCTTCACTGTTCAGATAGCATGACACTATCTTGAAAAACAACTTTATTGAACTAAAAAGTTTCCTTAAAATTTTCAACATTCTTATTTCTATCATCACAATATAATTCGATTTGAACATATTAAACATTTAGGGGTTTAATGAAAAACATTTTATTTTACGGATAAACTATGACCAGCTATGTACTGTAGCATTTTTAGCATGCTAATTTTTTCTGTCAAAAATAGATTCCAATAGCCTGGCCTCAGCTGCTACTCAGCAATCTCACTGTATCCCTGTGAAAGTCAAATGTGCAAATGAGCCCGTAAGACTTATCTCCTAATTACTACGACTGCTCCATGTAATGGTCAGTGAGGGTGCTACATCCACTTTCAAACTCCTCCATCAAATATCTATCATCAGCTCAGTAACCCACTCAGCATCTAAGGCCTGAGAACCCAAGTCTGCTTTGCAAAACTTGGATTGGTTAAGAAGTTGGATCAATACACCACCATCTCACCACTAACATACAATAGTTAACCTGTTTTGTTCTCGCATCTGTTCTGTTCTCTGTATTCTTCTGTTCTTAGGGAATCAGGCATTTAACATGGTAAGTGTTTGAGAATTATGTACTTTCCATTTTTGAAAACAGCCTATAAATTTCCTTTTGCAAAAGGGTATTTAATCACAGAAAATGGTTTGTCTTACACAAAGTAAACAAATAAAAATGATCAAATCTTTTAGATAAAAAAAGCTCTCGTTTGGTTAGCTTTGCAAATGTTAAATACTTTTTGTTTAAACAATTGACTCAGAGGTCGCTGTTTGTTTTTTCAAAGAAAATGCTGCACATATTCTGCACTTTAATGCATTCAGATACAAAAGCAGTGCTGTCCTCTAGTGGACAGCAAATAAGCTAGGATAGAACAATCTATCTTGATTAACTTAAGATCTAAATAGCTTTCACATACACTTTTAAGATTAAGAAAATGCAGATTTCCGCAAAGTTAATTAAAAAAAACTAACCGTATAACAAAAACTCTAGCTCCTTGTATTCAACAACATATCTAAGGAATTAAAAGATTCTCAAGGACTGATGTTATACAAAGATGTTTACTCAAAGTATTTCATACCTATTAGTCAAAATCTTTGAATGCTGATGATACCTGAAAACTGTATCAGCACTCAGCACTTTTCAATATATAGACCTTTTATTACCAATGAGAAAGTCTAATTTACTGGAATGATAAACACTTGGATAGGTAACTTGGCAACACCTTCCAGCTATAGCCTCTGAATATTTCTAAAAAGCATACATTTCTACTAAAACATTCTACTTCTCTCTTGAGTTAGGGAAAGAAATATTTACTTAAGAAATACTGACCAACAGGGAGGACATTTTCTGGCATTTTATTACTAGCTGGAGGTTGCAGAAGGCCTGAGGTTTAACCTAGTCGTTATTAACAACCTGGAAAAATCTTTTTCTGAAAGTCACTATTACTATCATAAATCAAGTATTACAAAAGTATAAAAAACCCTACTCTTTCAGGTTTCCAAAAGTTTTAAAGCTGAAATGCACATTGGGATTGATGTAATGTTCTATTTACAACTCTGGTCTCCTACCATTAAAAGGCCAGAGCAGAAATTTATAGGGAAAGTAGGACTTCATTTTCAATGTTCCACTAGGTTTATAACTGAAGAATAAGGTCTGATGTATCAGTCCTTCATCAATCCAGTAAGAACCAGTTGGAATAGTTAAGTGTTTAGCCTAGGGCACTTAATCCTTTATCTAGACTTTACTAGAGAAATTAGGAAGCAAAATGTACATCCTATGTCTATTATAAATATACTTACCTGGTTACTCAGTGCAGCTTCTGAGAAGAGTAAAAGGAGGTTTCTGTATCCCACAATTAAGAAGCCATGGAAGCAGAACAATTCTAGCAACTGCTTCATAGGAGCCATTGCAAGAGGAAGATTTCACTTCCCTTGAGCTCCCATGCCAGGACCATCTGGACGCCAAAGATTCAGAAGAGGCTGCTGGACTGAAGCAGGGCACAGTGGGTCTTCAGAAAGTCTTCTACTGCTCTGCCTCAGTATTCTTCAATTTATAAGGAAGACCTCATTGGTTAACCAGCAGGAACACAGATTTGGGTTCCAATGAGTTAACATGGAATAGTTACAAATATGCCCATCAATTTCTCTTCTCTGCTTATCCTCAGTATGTGGGTCACGTCCCCTCTTACTGATTGTTTGGAAGGGGCTGGAGCAGTTATATATATTGAGCCTTGAGCTGATGGGACTTGCATACCAACTTTAGGCCAGAGTTTTTTTCCAAAGTTACTAAAAACTGGAAAGTGCTATTCACACACAGAGAAGCAATTTCCCAGCTGGATCCTTGAGACTGATCTTGAATACATCCACAAATACACATACACAAAAAATACACCCCAATTCAACTGTCCCCATACTAAAGGGGTGGGAAGATTATTGATCAGCAGACATTATCCTTCTCTGAAAACAGACATTGTATAGTAACCCAAAACTCACTTTCCTCTGAGAGACAGTCTGCTCATTCACCACATCTGGCACATGACAGGCAGTGAAACGATAAGGAGGGATGAGCAAAATCAGCATATTAGACTGAAGTACAGGAGGACAGAGGAAGGCTACTGAAGAATCAATGCGGATACTGTAGGGTTCCATTTTTTAGTATTTTATGAAAATGTGTATATTGGACCAGATTTCTATTCTTCCACTTTCTTCAGCCAATGCATAGGACTTCAATACTCATCTGCTATAATATGCTCCTAATCCTGCTTAATTACATGTGTCCCCAATATATTTTTGATGTAGGTAGAGATGGTATCATAGTCAGGGCCCTTCTTCTTTGATTTGGGTGAAAATTCAGGAACAGAATTTGACTTCCTATACTGTTTTTTCTTTTTAAGATTAAGCTTCAGGACTCTCAGCTATCACTACAGATGTTAAAATTATAAGAAAGGTAAGTATGCAATAGTGGCATTTTTGTGTTTTGGATCTGGGCAAAATGCTGGGAGGAGGATATTGCGATTCCTGTTCAAGACTTGTTTGGCTACACAGTTGACTAGTGTCCTTAGGGCCATAGTGTTGTAATAGAATATGAGATAAATCTCTACTAACAAGGCTTCTAAGTTCAGATGCTGTCTGGGAAGAAGAGGTGACCATTACAAAGACCACTTTAACAGTTAGGAATGAGATGGACATTGAGCTCATTGTTTCAAAAGCTGTAACAGACCATGAAACAACAGATTAAGAACAATAAAATGTTTGTGGTTTCATGATCTCCAACAAGGCAATCCAGCTACATTGGGTTGAGCAGATAATGACCTTTTCCATCTCAAACCAGAGGACTGACCTTATTGCTGCCAAGTGTCCTTTCAGAGCGTTGGCCCGTGGTCAGGTCATCCTGAAAGAATTTCACAACAGAAAATAGGTAGATGACACTGTAGTCATTGTTCCTTTCTAAGCCACCTCATGCAATCATTTGATGTCACTGAATGTGGATTCTTTGCTAGATGCAAGGAGAGCTGTGTGTGATAACTGTCTGAATAGCTAGCTCAACTCATCTAACTCTGTTCAGCATCCACTCTGGTAGGTTCAGGTTTTTCATTTCACTCAGTGATCAGGCCCTGTGTGAGTAAATCCTCTAAAGATGGAAGTTCTATCACAAGTGAGTTCCTAGCCACATCAATTTGCAGTAGAGCTCAGATGGCCACAAGATTGAGGAAATTAATACCAGACTAGACTATTTTGCTTTAAACATACATACTACTTGATCAGAAGGGGTTTCAGGGCTTGAGGAGAAGTAATATACTTTTGTATGGCACCAAATGCTGGGCACTTAGGCCTGGGCTACACTGGGTGGGGGGGGAGGAGTTCGAACTAAGATATGCAACTTCCGCTACGCGATTCGAATAGCTGAAGTCGAAGTATCTTAGTTCGAGTTACCTGGCCGTCCTCACAGCGGCAAGTCGACCGCAGCGGCTCCCCTGTCGACTCCACTTACTCCTCCTGCCGAGGTGGAGTACAGGCGTCGATTCGGGGATCGATTTATCGTGTCTAGACGAGACGCAATAAATCGATCCCTGATAGATTGATCGCTACTCGTCGAGCAGGTGGGTAGTGAAGACGTACCCTTAGGAAGAGACAGGAGCAGATCTTGAATACAGTGGAAATGAAAATGTTAAAATGCATGCTTGGAGTTACAAGGATGGACCATATTTGGAACAAACGAATTAGAGGAAGTATGAAGGTGGTATCAATTACAGAAAAGTTGAGGGAATCCAGTCTTAGATGGTTTGGGCATATGAAAAAAAGACTGGAAGAATATATAGGAAACAGGGTGTTTAACTTACAAGTGGAGGGTAAGTGAAGGGCAGGAAGACTCAAAATTAGATGGATGGATGTCATACAATAGGATTTGATTAGCTGCAGAGTTTCTGAGGAACTGCTTCAAGACAGACTGGAATGGAAATGACAAACTTGAAGATCTGACCCCAAACACATGGGACTACGGGCATGGCTACACTGGAAACTTCAAAGCGCTGTTGTGGGAGTGCTCCCGCGGCAGCGCTTTGAAGTGCGAGTGTGGTTGCACACGAGTGCTGAGAGAGCTCTCCCAGCGCTCCTGGTAATCCATCTCCACAAGGGGATTAGCTCTGAGCATTCGGTGCCTGTTTACACTAGTGCTTTAAAGCTCTCTGACTTGCTGCGCTCAGGGCGGTGATTTTTCACACCCCTGAGCCAGCAAGTTAGAGCGCTATAAAATGTAAGTGTAGCCAAGCCCTCAGACTAGAAGAAGAAGAAGAAGAAGAAGAAGAAGGGGAAGGAATACAGATATCAGACAGTCTTGGAATGGCTTGATTTTCCACTCCATTATATCAGTTTAAATAGACAATTCTATTGACCTCAGTGGAATTATACAAGCATAAAACCAAAGCAAATGAACAGTGAATCAGGACCAGTGCGTTCTTCACATCTGGCCCTGTGGTCTTTTATCTCTGAGCAACAGATTTCTCTCTTGTGTCTGCTACTACCTACAGGTTGATGAGCTGTTACTGTATTTGGGACAGATGAAAGTGTAGTGTTCAAAGACCATTTCCCTGTGTGGACCCATCTTTTTGAGCCAATCTGCTTGACACTTCAGGTGCCTTTTACGTGCATGATATTGAGCCACATTACATGATACTTTGCCAATTACAAGGCGGCCACAGTTTTCTGATTTAAGAAGTATAAGTCATTCCCACTTTTTTTTGGTTAAGTACACAAAAGTCTGCAATGACCATAACCACACTTTTGTGAACACTTTTTTTGTGTTGTTAAAAGACCAAATGAGCAAGGGTTTGTAAGGGAAGTGGAAGGATATGAAAGCAAACCCAAGGAACCTTTAATGTCTCCATCTGATGGGGAGTGCAATTCCACTTCTTGAAAGTCAAATGAGGAAATTCTCTGGATGAATGCTGGTGAGGATTGAGGCTCAGGTCTCCATGTGCAATTTCTTGTTCATAGATGGTCTGTTGAGAACCCTACAGTCTAGTATTCTCTTCAATCCTCCAGGTTTCTTAAAATACATGAAAAAAATGGAATAAAACTGCCAAAAAATTCTCCTGGAGCATGGGGAGCAACCTACATTATTGCCCATTTGGAGAAGTGCGGGGCAATGAGAAGTCTGCAAAAGAACCAATTTCTGAGGGTTCTTTCATGACCTCAGTTGCACAAAGCAATCTACAGGGTTCTTCTCTAATGCAGTTATTTATCTTCTTATTTGAGCTAGCGTGCTAAAAATAGCAGGTGTATGTTGTGGCTTGGAGCTCAGAACAGGGGGTTGAGCAGCCTTAAAAGCCTGAGCTGCTGCCCAAGTTGCAATGTCCACACTGCTATTTTTTAGCAAGCTAGCATGACTGTCTACCCAGGCCCTGAGGCTTGCTCCCAGCTTCAGTGTAGACATATCCAATGTTATCCCACTAATCCCACTGTGTCTGAGGTAAAACAGCATTCCATGGCTGACTATATCAAATGCCACAGGGAAGTGCAGATGATACAATGTTCCTGCAGTGCTTCCAAGACATCCTGTTACACGAATGGGCTGAATTCAAAGGAAGGAATGTATAAGATTATCAGTCTTCTGTGCAATGAGTGGTTCCTAACATTCTGAAAGGCTCTCTCAGAAGTGGGTGATTTTCTCTGAAATACACAGAAATGTTTTTCTTGCATGTAAACAGGAAGGGGTCAGATCTCAACACCTGGTGGAGGATGTTCAATTCAGAACAGGAAGATATATAGCTTCCATTTCCTAAATCCTCATCTAGTTCAGAAATCAATTCCAGGGATTGACTAGCTGTGAGGGTAGGGGCGGAGATTACTTGTGAAAAGCCAAGTATGGATAGGTGGTTTTGGGCCATACTGGGAAATATTTGTCAACGTGGATAAGGAAATCTTCCAGACATTACATTTTGGGAATGTTATATTCATGTCAAATAGCATCTCAGTGAGGTCTCCTAGAAAACATTTGGTGTTTAGAGGTCTAGAAAATAAGTGTATTCACATGTTAGACTTGTTTTGGCATTTGCCACATCATTGCATGATTTTTGAAAATTTTAACCAAAATTTTTCAAAAGTGACCTAAATTTCAATGAAAGTCAATGGGATTTAGTCTCCTAAATGCCTAAGTCACATTTGGGAGCAAGGCTCCAAAATAATTTAGGCATTTTCAAAATGTTACCCTTTTTCTCTAGGTGTCCCCTTCTGTATTTGAGGTTAGACTAGAAAAGGATGGCTACTTTGAGTAGTCTAATTAATCTAGGTCTTTGGTGCCTAAGTAGACAGGAAGGATGAGAATAGCTAGATTCTCCTGTGATGGAGGCCAGGTCAGGAGTCTTTTTGGATGCGGTTATGGATGATAAAATCTTCCTGACCACTGATCAGCAACAGGCTGCTGCATTTTGAACCAAACTGAGATATTTTTAAAGGAAGCCAAGAACTGGATAAGTAAGGACTGTTGTAAGTCAGGATGTAGGCAGATCGGTAGATCTGAACGGAGAAAGTAGCTTGACATTAGTCTTCTTTTATGGTTACCAAATTTAGATACACAAAAAAGGAAGGAAAAGCTCAAAAATCAAATCAATCATACTTACCTATGAGAAAATATTTAAAAAATGCCTTCTGGAACTCTGAATTTGGACTCTTATTTTTCTCACGATTCTCAAGTGGAACTCCACATATCTATATCTATAAATGTAAGATTACGCACATTGACACCGAATCACTTTGTTTCACTGCATTTATCAGTCTTAGCTTACCTGTGTATGTTATCTTGACCAGATGGAACAACACCCAAGTTTGCTGCCTTTACCACCTTCTCAAGTAACACAAGACGAGTGGAATTCTGTGGAGCAACAGTGATTGTTGCAGATGTCTCATTCATTCCGGTCAGCATTCCTGAAACATTAACAGAAGTTTTTTTTTTAATACTACTTTAGGAAATCTACAGAAATAGATATATGGTCTGTTACTGAATAAGAGCAAAAAGACTTATAAACCTTATTTTTCATGGGGTTTTCTAGAAGAAAATTACATATAAAATTAAACTATTTATCAAGAAAGTGACTTAAAAAAATTCAAGTATGTGTAGATTTATATAAAAGCCCAATTAATTAACTTGTGATTTTAAAATAATTTAATCTTACTGAAAAGAAAATAGTAATAACTGAACAATGATGTGATATTAATAAATGTGTGTGCAGCCAAAGTGGCTCCTTTTCAGAAAGAGTACCTAATATAGAACACAGCAAACACAGACATTTCAAAACTTTAGTTCAAATTTGTCTTATAAAATATTAAACAATAGGCCATATCTAAATAACTTTTTCAACCATATAAGAATAAAACCACTATACTCCCTTAAAAAGAAAAGGAGTACTAGTGGCAGCTTAGAGACTAACCAATTTATTTGAGCATAAGCTTTCGTGAGCTACAGCTCACTTCATCGGATGCATCCGATGAAGTGAGCTGTAGCTCACGAAAGCTTATGCTCAAATAAATTCGATGAAGTGAGCTGTAGCTCACGAAAGCTTATGCTCAAATAAATTGGTTAGTCTCTAAGGTGCCACTAGTACTCCTTTTCTTTTCGTGAATACAGACTAACACGGCTGCTATTCTGAAACCTGTCACTATACTCCCTTGTAATTTCATTGCAGATTATTCTCTGAATTTTACTTCTTTTCCTTTTGCAGTCAGTCAATCAGATCAGTTTAGTTCATGAAGATAAAGTTAAAATTATCAGATCAAAAACTCAGAAACACTGTTCACTCAGCTAGTATCTGTCTCTTAAAGAATGTAATGATAAACTATATTTGATTAAAATATGTCACTACAAAATACAGCTAAAATGTCAACCCTCCCTGCTATAATAGGAGAAAAAAATGGAATAAAAATGAAAGGAGAAATGTAATTCAAGAAGGCTATATGTAAGAAAAAAAATTCTTATATCAACACCCAGTGCTTAGAACAGCATTTAGCAGGTTATCTATGTTAATTAAAATCCAGAAAAAAATCCCCTGGAGAGCTTCACATAGTCCTTATATGAAAATCCTGCAGGGATCTATGCTATATTCAGATGCTAAAACTGTTTGTAAAAACAATGAAATGTAGGACCTCAAGTAGAAGCGGTAAAGAAATAAACCAATGTCAGATATTTATATGCACAATAAAATTAAGTAATCAAAACTATTTAAAATTCTCAAAAATCCTATCCTTTTAGAAATATATATACACAATATACTGCAAATTCCATTCAGATGCTTAATAAATTTTATTTTAAAAAGTCAACATCAGCATACATTAGAATGTGAATCAGTGTGTCACAAAAACTGAAATTCTGAATAAAAAAATAAAGCAATTAATAAGTAATACGGGTGATATTTTAGAACATGATTTACTCATGACAAAAGCAAAAATAAATATCTACCTTCTATAAAAAAAATCAGCATTAGCATTATCTAACCTTGGAAACAGTACATTCTGTTTCAGATTAACTTCAATATTAGGCAAAAGCTTTAAAAACTACATACACAATCTAAAACTGCTTTTAAGCAGAGCACAGGCACTGACATAACACTGCTGAGAGATGTGTGTACTCATTTAGGATTTAAACCTTCTCCATTAAGCTCTATTGAAGAGCAAATGCTGAATAAATGAATGCAACTATGTTTATGTTAAAAGCCTGTTTCCCACAGCATGTAATTAAAGGAAATGTTGTACAAAGCCAGTACTTTTGTCAAGCTCCTGTAAATGGAAAGATGGATAGCACTCAGAGAAGTGAATGCATTGCTTCATATTTAACCTTAACACTCTTGTCATTAATGGTTTGTCTAACTTGTTCTATAAAAGACAAGGTACTGCTCCATTGAAGTAAAATTAAAAAAATCAACTAAACCATGCTTTTCAGAACAGAAGATTCATTATCGTTGACTAATGTATTGGCATAAAGCAAAGTAACATCCTATCAAGTAAGGCACACATTCAATCTGCCTTTCTACCCCCCTTTATTTTTAACTCATGCTGTTTTATTGTTATAGGCAATTTGTACCACTCAGCATGACAGTGTAAACTGAATCAAGATTAATTTACATGCAAAAGAACACTTAGGAGAGCAGCATGGTAAGCAAATGTATTGTCTCGATTGCTGAGGTGGAAAAGAACCTGGAAAGAAAAAAAGGTGCTCTAATTAAGGGGCATCAAATATGATTGCTTGTGGTAGTTAAGGGCCAGAAAATAGTAAATGTCTGACCACTTAAAGAATTAGTATCTTGCTTATTAGGAACACAAGTTAGATCCATAAATCTTAATAAAATTAAGTAAATGTGTTTTTTAATCCCTGGTATGTCTAAAGTAAAATGTGCCAGGTATACTTGACTTACTTAAAAATTTTGCAAAATTATCAATTACATTTTCATCTATGAAAAAACTGTAAAATGAAGCCAATTAAAACAACTATATGTATACACTTTAAAAATAAAAATATTAATGGTAAAATACTAATTAATAACCAGTTATAAAAAACATGTGCCACCTTTAACGTGGCATTACTCATTGGAATCTAAGAAAACTCTGGTCAGTGCACAGAAAGGCAATTCATTTGGGTTAATTAAGTGTTACAATGAATCAAGAATACACTGTTTGAATAATAAAAGGAAATGAAATTGGAAAAAAAATTATACTGATGCAAAAAACATCTGATATATTGTCATCTATCAGAGAAGACTGAGCTCAATCCTATTCCCATTCAAGTCAACTGGACCTTTGCCACTGATTTCAAAAGGAAGAGAGTCAGGCAAGATGATGTGAGGATAGAGGCCCCTGTGCTACAGTTCTTACTCAGACAGAATTGCCACTGAAGCCAACTGGAGTTTTGTCTGAGTAAATGCTGCAGAGATGGCATGGAATGCTGACGCCTAAGATTGAAACAAGTATTTAAAATAACAAAGTTAATTAGTCCATTGCTTCCAAATGGTCAAATCACAACATTAATTAAGCGACTGCTCAAGACTATATGGATAGGGAATGAATCACCCTGAAAGAGTTTCTCCAGTTCAGAATTGAGGGCAAAGTGAGCTAGTGTTGCACGGCTCAGCATATGATGCATAGTATATAGATAAATACAGCTTTCCGTTTTCTAGTGTTGCCACTAGGAAACCTTCACAGGCATGAATATTCAGCACCCTGTCTGTCCCCGTCCTGCTTATACCATGGGGTAAAAGGAAATACACAAAATGTGACTCACAATGCAAAGCAGCATAGTGTAACTGAGTGAAGATGGGAAACAGTGAATTGTTTTCTTGAATTATTGCTATAATGTTGTATGTTCCGTCCTTAGTATTCTTATTAGATTGCACATGCAATTTAGACCTAATATTCTTAAAAGCCATGTGTATCTTCTAATTTTTCCCCATACAAATTTGCCACCACCCCTAATTCCCACCCTCCACTGTTTCCTACTATTAACTTTGAATGCAAACGTAAAACAAAGTATCTCAAGATACAAGGTTTGAAAAATCTTTTGACCAAAATAAGGAAAAACATGAAAAATAAAAAATAAGGTGTATAAATCGGATTTATTTGGAGAATGAAGTAAAATCAAAGTTAACATGGAATGGAAACACATTTGTTAACTTCTAAGCTGACCTGCATTTTACTCTAGTAAGATTTGTGTTGCTAAAATTTGAGGAAATTCATTTCTTATTTTGATTTGGGATTTTCATTTACCAAGCCCATATAGCAATTATCTTAAAATACTCCAACCTGTTCCTAGATCTGTGTAACAAATAAATACACATGTAAAGTTTAGAATTGAGACCTCTATTACCAAGAGTTTTCTAAAACAGCTGAAATCTATAACTAAAAAGATGCTATAGAAGAGGGTTTTAAACATATAGTAAATTTGCCAGCATCAAGTCCTGCATCAAAGAATGAATTCAGGAAGACAGAAAGAACGATACAGAAATGCCAAGAGACCTTCATGGATTTACAAATACTTCATATAAACAAAATTTCAAATAGCTTTATTCAGAGTAGCCTTTCTGCTCTATTAAACATAGCAAACAGCTGCCAGATTTATTCAGACAAATAATCAACAACCATAGAAGTAAAATGGCAGAAGAAAAAGGAATTTTGGCAACAACTCCACAGAGGACTATAGCTATTCTCAAAAGTGCACTTCTTCTATGTTCTCATGGTTCTATATGGTCAGTCAGGGGAAAAAAAGCCCTCGGTCAAAGCAAAGCAGAGAAAATGATCAAATATCAAGCAAGCAAGCAAGCAAACCAAAAAGTGGGGGAGAGCACAACAACCTTCTTTACTTACGGTATACCCCAGCTACAATTTTCAGAAGGGAACAGTTTAAAACAAATGTGCCAAAGCCTCATTTAAGCACTCACCTTGGTTTGCTGAGCAGGTGTAAAGCAGTGAGGCAGGCTTTAGCCAGCAAAGGGTAAGAACAGCAAATAAGTATCAATTGGTTAAGAAAAAAAATTCACAATCCTAACTTTTCACTGCAGTGATCAACTTCACAGAAAATAATACAAGTAACACTTAGATTGCATTCTTAATTATTTAAAATATAAAAGTAACTGTAAGAAAGATACAAAAGTGATTATTAATAATATATAGCATTGCATAGGATTACTCGTTGGTGTTCTTGACTGCTTGATAGATATACTGGGTTTCTGAGCTTTACACAGTCATGAGATGGAGTCCCGTGGGTACATTCTCATCTCAGTGGGAAAGGATTTACGCATGTAAATCCCCATTCATTGAGATGGATGAGAATATACCATTGTAAATTTGAAAATGCATCCAAAGCTCAAGCTTTTGGACTTTAAAAGTACTGCAGTAAATTTGAACAAAATTCTTAGCTGTGTGAACTGTTCAATTTAGTAAAACCAGCTATTATATATTTTTATTATTCATATAGTAAGAACCATTCAAATTATCAAATGCGTTTGAGTCCAGGCCAAGCCACAATCTTGGATTTTACAGAAATGCTGACTTTCTTTAAAAGCACTACATTAAGAAAATTGACCACCGAGGTGTAGACAACAACATGGTTCCTTTTTAAAAGGCTACACCAAAGGGAAGCCAAAGAGTTTGTTTTTAATAGTACGAAGCGTTGTTTTAAAGGGGTATGATTGTAATGAACTTCAAAGTAGTTGGGAGAAAAAGTACATTAACTCTACACTAGCAATAGCGTTGGAATAAAGACTAATAAAAGGAGACATCATTGTATTAATACACATTTGGATTATTTCTCTGAGCTGGTGGGTCTAAAATTCCTGCCATTAGCACTAATATGAAATGCATTAGTGAGTAATGTTAGGAAACCATAACTCTCAGGGCCAAAAGGTTGATTATGGACTATGTATGAGGAAGGACTGTTTTTTTTAAAAGATATATTAATCAGTTATCAAGTACCACTGGAATGCACACACTGTGTGCTTCTAAAGGTATTTTCTAAACCAAGCCATTAGTATGAGATTGAAAGAGACTGCACAGAGTAGCATCAATAGCTACATACATAAAGTGATTTCTGGGCATCTGTATAGATGTGCAAGTGAAAAGCATTGTAGTGCATGCACATGGAAATCAAAAATGCATTTATCAAAGTTACTGAAATAATATTTCTCACCTTGCTCTGTCTTAAAGTCCTTTTCTGACATAGTGACAGGTAAAAGTAATTCTCCAACAGGGGGCTGAATATTAACACTGAAGTGATCTTCCTTTGTACTGAGAGAAGAGAAATTACACAGAATTGAACACTTTTTTGGGGTTAGAAAATATTCTATATAACCAAAATTAAATTGGAGCAAATACATTATCAACTGATTTTGTAGAATTTACCTTTCTGATTTTCACTTTGCTAATCCAAAACCTTGCTAATTCTCACAAAAAATCTGACTGCCTCATCCTACTTCCCAGCATAGATGCAACAACAAGGTGCTGCAGTGAGCTTTTGTATTTCTAATACTGTTACTTTTATTGCTATGCACATGTTCTTGTCAACTAAGAAGTATCAGATAAACTAAACTACACGCTTGCTAAAAATCAACATTATATGATTTTTAAAAAACTGTTTGTTCATTAGTTAATTTGCAAAGTTAAATAATCAGCAACATCCCAGGAATTAGTCTGAATTAGCAAGATTCTACTTCTCCTGTTTTAATACCACCAATACGTTCAAAGAATTGTCTTACGCAAAGTATAATATCCAGGATCAAATATTTTAACAATCTTCCTATTTAGTATGAAACATTTTTTCTAAACAAAACAAGGATCTTCTATAATACTGTCACTTCTAAACTTAACAAGGACATAATTTGGAAGGGCACACAATATTGTCTGAGAGACACAGAAAAAACTAATTTGAAAAGCAAGAAAAATATTTTATCAGTTCAATTTTGAAAACTTCTCATTTTTTGACATAGCAAAAAGTAGGCTACTGGTTGATCAGAAGCCTTGACGGAAACTCTCTCAAATATGGGACTAGTTTTCATAACAGCAGATAGTTTAAAAACAACAACAAAATAGCGCATTGGCAGTATTCTGCTATTAAAAAAAACAACATATGTTACAGATTCCTTCTTAACCCCTTCCCTCCCCCCCCAAAAGACAAACACTGTTCATCTCATTCTCTGCCAGGGCCAAATTATTTGTACCTGAAACTAATTTTACAGAAATTCAAGATATGTCCACATTACCATGTTTGGTTGGCTGACTACAATATGCAACATCCAGCTAAGAATGCATTTACAATTAAAATCTTTGTTGTAGCCATAGGGCAAGTGAAATTTTGGAAAGAAAAAAAAAATCTCTTCACTAACTGGTCTGCCAAATAATCAGCAAATATTGATTGCTTGTATGCCTGAGCTATCCTGCTTAAACCTATTGGTACAATCATTAGTAGTACAAAAATCAATTGATTAATATCCATGGTATTTAAATTAATCTCATTTGTTATTGATTTTTTATAATTTTTTCACCTTAGAAGTCTGAAATTAGATTGGCTGATGTAGGAAACAGCACTGGATGATTAATATAGAAGTCATATTTTTCCTCCGATTAAAAAAATTACATGACAAAGTATCTGAAATCAGAAAAGTATTTGTTTTATATGCCAGTTACTTAAAATTTAAATAGTTACTGTATTTTAACCAGTTGCTACAACTTTAGCAACAGAAACACTTAGAAGATACATTTTATATATTCTAAAATTATTTGATTTTTAAAACTTGTGATATGCTGTAATTAAGCTTTTAAATGCCAAATGTAGATGTGTCAAAAGTAATGTAGCAGAACAATAACTGACATTATTACTCTAAATCTAAGCTCAGTAAATATACACTAAAATGATTCTTTAAAGTCTGGCTGAGATAAGCTTTATAATGATTTATGTCACAGGATGTTATTCCATTTTATAAATAATTTTTAACTCTATCCCTGCTTACAATCCTGACATTCATTATTTTTCTTAAATAGTTTGAATGCTGTCAGTTTAGCTAATGACAACAGAACACTGAAATAGCAAGGATGCAGTCAGTATATGTTGAGATTGAAGTGGGCTGTGACATAGGACATAATATTTTTTCATATAAGACCAGGAATTTGGGAGTGAAAGAATGAATCTTTAGCCAATTGCCCCAGATAACATTTTTCTATATTGTTTAAGTGGCTTGTCTGAACTAAAATGGCTTCAAGGGGATTCAACACCACCCTCATAATAATTTAACAAAACAAAACCACTTTCAAAATGTAACCAAGAACGATTATGGGATAATTCAGCATGCTGTTGGATCTACTGCAGACCATGCTATTTATACATTAATCTGACATACTGTATTGACGACATAGTGTCTCCAGATGTACCTTTTATAGTGGGAAAGTATCAATGTAACCTGGCTCCTACATAAGCATTCTAAAGCAGTGGGAAAGGACCCTTACTAAGTACTGTCCAATCCAGTGGCTCTTGGGGGCATGCAGAGGTCTTCCAGGGAGTACGTCAACTAATCTAGATATTTGCCTAATTTTACAACAGCCTACATAAAAAGCACAAGTGAAGACAATACAAACTAAAATTTCATACAATGACTTGTTTATACTGCTTTATATACTATATCAGCAGTTCTCAGACGACGGGTTGCAACCACGAAGTACGTCACAAGTTCGCTTTAAGGGGGTTGCCAGGGCCGGTGTTAGACTTGCTGGGCCCAAGGCAGAAAGCCAAAGCCTGAGCCCTGAGGTGCAGGACTAAAGCCCAAGCCTAAACAACTTAGTTTTGCAGGACCACTTACAGCATGGGACCCTGGGCAATTGCCCAGCTTGCCACCCCCCTAATGCTGGCCCTGAGAGTAGAACAGACAATATGGAGAAAAACTTAATTGTTGCTGTCGATTCACTGTCTCCCAGAATGACAAGGCTCACAAGTGAAAAACAGGTTCAAGTATCGCACTGAAATGTAAGCACAATATTTATATTCCAATTGATTTATTTTATGAGAAAGGAAGCAATTTTTCAGTAATAGTGTGCTGTGACACTCTTGTATTTTTATGTCTGATTTGTAAGCAAATAGTTTTTAAATGAGGTGAAACTTGGGGTGCACAGGACAAATCAGACTCCTGAAAAGGGTACAGTAGTCTGGAAAGGTTGAGAACCACTGGTCCAACCAAACAATCCACTCCCCCTTGAAAGTAACAAACTCATTAATATTTCTTAATAAAAATAGTTTTGTGGATCTGATGCCTGTTTCCACCTCCTCCAACTTTATCAATAGGTTTTCTGCTCACTGGATGGCCAAAAGTCTTGTTGCTTGTTCTTATGATCATTAGGTAAGATTTACTTTATTTCAAGCTAGAATTGCTGAGATCCAGCATACTTTGATACAATTATTTTTCAGCTGCAGAAAACCATTCCTCCTTTGCTCCAATCACTACAATTCTCTTTGCACTGAATATCAGTGACTCTAAATGTTGGTATTTTTTCCAGGCCTGTAATCTCTACATAGGGATTTGATGCAGTGTCTATCCCACATATAAACACAACTATGCCACCTGCCTGTACTTGGAGAATAGGCCAGGCTTGATTAAAGATGAAGCCCAGGTGTGGAAGGAGCTGAGCCGTGACTATAAAGAAAGGAAGCAGATTAGAAAGAGATTATAAAGAGACCGCAGGAGAGAAACTCTAGTCCCAGTCACTCTCTGGGACTAGAGAGTTGAGAGCCTAGGAGGGTCAAGAAGGAAGCCGAGGGGGAGAGATGGCCCTGGGATCCTCTCCTGAGTTGAGAAGTCTGGCAGGAGACTAGGAGAAACACAGAGCAGCCAATGAGGTGGAGAAAGTTCCAGTGGTAAAACCTGATAAAACGACAGGATTGGGACCTTGCAGAGAGAGAGAGCACTGGGAGGTGTTCAATTAAGGAATATAGAGAGATGAAAGATCAAGCCTGAAGAGGGCAAAAGTGGGTTTACTTTTGTACTTTTAGTTGGAGATTTTGCTGGAAGGTTCCAGGGAGAGCCCTGTGAGTCCTGGCCCTGAAAGAAGGGTGAACTAAGAGAGGCAGGAGAGAGAATGCTTGATGAAGAGGCTACAGCAGGAAGATGTCCAGGGAGGCAGCAGCAAGGAGCCTGATGGAGCAGACCTTGCATGCTGGTTATAGGGTCCCTGGACTGGAAACCAGAATAGTAGGAGGGACTGAGCTACCCTACCAGTGACTGTGGAAGGTGGCAAGAAGCCCTGAGAAGGGAATAAGGATGACTGAAAGATGAGTAAAGGGTGTGAGGACTACAGGACTCAGAGTCAGGATTAAAGACCTTTTGTAAGGATGCTGGACTTTCAATCATTTGGACTTTGTTACCCTGGAAGATTTGGGTCTAAAACATGACCTGACCAGAGGTCTGAGTTGCCAGAAGAGGCAGACCACGGTGGGACTGGCGCGACTATTGTCAGGGGGCACTAACCACAAAAGAGCTGCTGCACCATGCCCTGCCATGCCAAGAGGTGTTCTATTAGTGAGCCCACCCTTCTACAGGAGCCAAAAGCACTAACGTAGGCATAGTGGGTCCTCTTTTATATGTAATTTAATTAGGGATATAATTTTTTAAAAGTCATCATATTAAATACTTAATTTAAAGTTTTTGCTACTAAATACAAATCTGGATAGTAAGAATGTAATTTACATAAAATAATGTAACTAAGAATTGAATTCAACCCTATTTAAAATTAATTTAACTACTATATATCAAAACCATTAAGAAATACTTCATAGCTTAAAAGTTCCTATTAGAAGTAGTTTTAAGAGTGCCAGAAGAATGGTTAAGACTACACTGAAACATCTTTTGTAAATGCTCTTGCTTCAAGTCTCTTGGGAGATTACATTTATAATGAAATACAACAGAAAAGAAAATTTGTCAAACCAGGTGAAGAATTACAAATAGACACGGGTACATAAAATCTGCATGGGAAGATTTCTCCAGTTTTCAAACCGAAAGGCCTTAAGCATTTTCCATGGCAGAAGTTACAACCTTAGTACAGAATAAGAGCCTCTCAATTAAAAGTCTGCTCAATGGAGCCCAGCAAGAAAAGGCTAGTATGTCTGATAAGACTCCACTCCACAGCAGAATCTCTTAAGTATGGAGTAGTACTCTTCGTGAGGTACAGAGCAAGCTAGGTTTCAGCATTAATTCTACTGTTGCCTGAAAAAAGGTATTAAACTGTAGAGACACATGGTGGGTGAGGTAATATCTTTTATTGGACCAACCTCTGTTGGTGACAGAGACAAGCTTTTGAGCCACACAGAGCTCTTTTGAAGGCTTTCATAGAATCATAGAATATCAGGGTTGGAAGGGACCCCAGAAGGTCATCTAGTCCAACCGCCTGCTCGAAGCAGGACCAATTCCCAGTTAAATCATCCCAGCCAGGGCTTTGTCAAGCCTGACCTTAAAAACCTCTAAGGAAGGAGATTCTACCACCTCCCTAGGTAACGCATTCCAGTGTTTCACCACCCTCTTAGTGAAAAAGTTTTTCCTAATATCCAATCTAAACCTCCCCCATTGCAACTTGAGACCATTACTCCTCGTTCTGTCATCTGCTACCATTGAGAACAGTCTAGAGCCATCCTCTTTGGAACCCCCTTTCAGGTAGTTGAAAGCAGCTATCAAATCCCCCCTCATTCTTCTCTTCTGCAGACTAAACAATCCCAGCTCCCTCAGCCTCTCCTCATAAGTCATGTGCTCTAGACCCCTAATCATTTTTGTTGCCCTTCGCTGGACTCTCTCCAATTTATCCACATCCTTCTTGTAGTGTGGGGCCCAAAACTGGACACAGTACTCCAGATGAGGCCTCACCAGTGTCGAATAGAGGGGAACGATCACGTCCCTCGATCTGCTCGCTATGCCCCTACTTATACATCCCAAAATGCCATTGGCCTTCTTGGCAACAAGGGCACACTGCTGACTCATATCCAGCTTCTCGTCCACTGTCACCCCTAGGTCCTTTTCCGCAGAACTGCTGCCTAGCCATTCGGTCCCTAGTCTGTAGCGGTGCATTGGATTCTTCCATCCTAAGTGCAGGACCCTGCACTTATCCTTATTGAACCTCATCAGATTTCTTTTGGCCCAATCCTCCAATTTGTCTAGGTCCTTCTGTATCCTATCCCTCCCCTCCAGCGTATCTACCACTCCTCCCAGTTTAGTATCATCCGCAAATTTGCTGAGAGTGCAATCCACACCATCCTCCAGATCATTTATGATTATCATTTCACCATATGCATGGCATTATTTCAGACTACATGGGTGCTATATCCAATACATCGAAGAAAGTTGTACAAACATAGGAACCAAGGGCGAGAAACACTCTGCTTAATAGATTAAATGACATTACAACATCACGTTTGATCATTTAGGAGGAGCATGATTTAAATTTTCTCCAAGATGCTTGGAACACAAGGTTGTTCTGTCACTTTTCTGTTCTTTTGCCAAACAGTTTGCTCCCAAAGAACCAGGTCGACATCTGGCATTGTTTGGATCAGTCTGTCCTGGATCACTTATGCAAAAACCGTAAGTGGCTGTTTACCAGATGATCTTAAGAAATCCTCTTATCCAGGATAATGGTAGACTTAGGGGGCAAGGACAGCAGTGTCTACCTTTGAAACAAATGTAAATGGCATTACCACTTAGAAACATACAAAACATTAGAGTATTACCTGTTAATTCTCTATATAGGTTTTTATACCGTGGTTATTTGAGCACCTATCAACTTCTTCAAGGGATACAAAAGTCAACTACCTACCTTTGGAGGCCTGCACCCCTGGTTTAGATAATGTTTTCAAAGTCACAGTAAAGAGGATGCCTGCTTCTTTAATGGAGGCCTTGCTACGAAGTTAGCCTTCTCCTATTTCCTTGATAACCGTAAGACTGTAATACCATGCTAGGCCATGGTCTTGAACATGTCTTTTGCAGAGGTTTTTAATTTCCTGATTATTTATATTCTAATTTCCCATAGTTTATATTCAAAGAGATACAAGAAACAGGAAGAAAAGTTGGGAGAGAAAAGAACAACAATATTTAAGTTTCCTCTTGATTTCACCTTTCTGAGGTGTTTGGATTTTCTCTACTTTTCCAACTTTGGGGAAAGGAAGAGAAGCATCTGGCTAAGAAAGGCCCTGGATTTGCAGAGGTGGGAGTAGTTGTTCAGACCCAGCATTGCCTCCTCCAGCCTGATGTACTTGCTTTCTGGAGGTGGGCCAATTAGTGGTTAGCTTTAGAGTGATTGACAGTGGAGGGAAGAGCACCAGATTGCTTGTCTTCATGTCCAAAAGTTTTAAATAATAAATAAATAAAAAGTACACCTCCCTAGCGATAACTTACTGACCAGCTGACAAAGCACTGTCCAGGGAAACACCATATGAACAGGTGAAAATGTGATTGACAGTGATATGAAAGCTGTTTTCTCTCTAACAACTGCCTTTGGTACACTTTCTATATAGCTTCCTGTATATTATTATTCAGATGCTATTACATGAGTCAAACAAGTCAGTCTTTATACCTGAGTTACTTGCACTTTTTAAAAAACTGACTTTTCAGGAAGAATAGGATCAGGGTTGGTAAATAACTACTGGTTTTGTAGTCTCAATATTTTTGAGACAAGGTTGGATTTTAGGGTAACTGACTGATCCTTTTCTTTTTCTTCTTGATTGCAGATAGACATCCTGCTCAAGTAGATTTCAGGGTATAGAGGTGCCTGAAAGAAGGGAGGATACTTGCTTCTTCAAATATATGTATCTCTAAGAGATCTGGGGAAAAGGAGCACCTGTGCCCTTAAAAGAATATGCAGCAAGAGATTTCATGAGTAGGAAGAGACTGAAGAGAGCGGGTCTAATTACCTTCTTGACAGTTTTCATAAATAATTTGCTAGATTTCCCCACCCTGACAAAACCACCTCTGGCTTGTGCGTGCAAATCTGCCGTTCAGAAAGGCTTTGGCCAGGTTGCGGTAGGTGGATGCAGAGCATCATCTCCCCTCTTTCCCAGCAGCAGATCTAAGTGCTGCCAGAAGTAGAGCATAGACTGGCCCTTAACAGTTCCAGTGGCCGTACTGGGAGGAGCAGGAGCGCAGTTCTTGGGGCTGGGTTTAGTAACCAGACCTGTACTATTACCATCTCTCTGCCATCTTTCAGTGTGTGCTGCGTTCCCTTGACCCCAAGTCTGCTTGTTATTTTGAGGGAGGGGAAAGGAGTGCATATAAGCACTTCTTCCCATTCCATTTCAGCTCTCTCCCCCTTCTCTCGGTAGCTGTGGTGACATCCTGCCCACTCCAACCACTCAGGCTCTTAGATTCTGGGTGTGACATTGCACTCCATATTCTTTATGGAAATATGCTTATGATATGGATATCGCATTACTCAGATATACTTCATGCAAGATGGCTCATGTAAGATATAATTGGAAAGGTTGTGATTTACTGAATGTGATTATCCAATTTGTATGCACATAGCATTTTTGTATCTGAAGTTAGGAATATTGACCATGTATCTGTATTTCAAATGTGCTACCTTGGGTGACACCCACAACTAGCCATTCAGGTACAACAATGAAAAAGACAGATAAGGCTGATGGCCCATCAGCAAAGACAATGGACTGTGAAAGAGCTTAGCCTTCCTGTGGACGCTCCAGACAGCCTAGGAGTAATGGCTGCTAGGACCCTGTAATGATGAAGCCTCTGGCGGGACACAACTGAGAGTATCAATTCAGGACAAATTGCTTAGAACAGGGCAGTTATAGCCCAAGGCTGGGGTTCTTTGCACAACAAACCAGACAAACAGAAAGGACTTCCGTTTTACCCTACAGGCTAACCAGAAGTCATACAAGCAATTCCCTTAGACACTCCAGTTTCCCAGTATCACCACCAGTGCCACTCGTTATGGGGACAAATGGTTATGAAAACCAATACCCCAGTAAAATAAAAAAAGTTCTCTCAATCCCAAAGGACCAAGCTCGAGACCCAGGTCAATATATAAGTCAGATCTTACCCACAAATCACGCTGTTGCCAATTCTTTAAAATCTAAAGGTTTATTCCTAAAAAAAAGAAATATAGATGAGAGCTAAAATTGGTTAAATGGTATCAATTACATACAGTAATGGCAAAGTTCTTGGTTCAGGCTTGTAGCAGTGATGGAATAAACTGCAGATTCAAATCAAGTCTCTGGAGTACATCCACAGCTAGGATGGGTCATTCAGTCCTTTGTTTAGAGCTTTAGTTTGTAGCAAGGTTCCTCCAGAGGTCAGAGCAGGATTGAAGACAAAATGGAGGGGTTTCCAGGGCCTTTTATATTCTCTGCCATGTGGCTTGTGCTTCCTTTGTCTCAAATACAAGCTGCCCAGCCATGGCTTGAAAGCCTTAGATTTCTGACCATAGGCATATCCCTGTATGCCTTGCTGAGTCACAAGGTGTATCTGCCTTCTCTCAATGGGTCAGTTGTATAGCTGATGGTCCTTAATGGGCCATCAAGCAGGCTAGGCAGTGATGATGCCAAATTGCCTGGGGTGTCACCCAGAAGTATAGCACAAGGTTGAAATACAGACAGTATAGAGACCCTGCAGAGCAACAATGGTCTATACGGTCACAGTTCGTGTCAATAACATCACAGACCCGGCAGAGTCATGTGACTGAGTCACCTGATGCTGGACCCCCTCTTGGAATGCCAGTGTTTTTCCACTGGAAGACAAAGGGTTCCCACCATACACAAAAGCTATATAAGTAGGGGAGTGACATCATCGTGGTTCTCCTCTGCCTCCCTGCCCAAAGAGACACTGGGGAAACACCTTGAAGCAAGAACTGAACTGGGGGGAGAAGAGCTGAGTCCAGGCTGGAAGGGTGTTTAGACTGTGAGTAATAATACCTAAAGTTTCAAGCTGCAGGCCAGTGCAGCTGGCTTTCAAAAATCTTAGCAATCTGCCTAAAACAACATTTAGGGTGAAAAATTACTATTTGTAGCCAATTTCTTTAGTGTACTAAGTTTAGTCTGAGTGTTTTGTTTTATTTCCTCAGTAATTTGCTTTGTTCTGTTTGCTATCTCTTATAATCACTTAAAATCTGCCTTTTATAGTTAATACATTTGTTTTGTTTATTATTAAACCCAGTTTGTGCAATTTCTAACTGGGGGGGGGGGCAAGAAGTTGTGCATATCTCTCTTCACATTGAGGGTGAGGGTGAATTTTTATGAGCTTGCACTGTGCAGATTTTTCTACACAGCGCAAGAAAACATACCTTTGGGTCTGTACTCCAAGGGAGTACCTGAGTGCTGGGGCAAGTCTCTTAAGCAGAGTCTTCACAGAGCTGATCTCAGTGTCTTGCGTCTTTCTGCAGCTGGGTGTGGCCCTGCCTGTGTGTGTGCTAGAGGAGGCTTAAGAGCCTGGCTCAGCAAGACAGGTTAAAGGCTGGCAGAACATGCGGGCTCAGCGGTATTTCAGTACATCAGATGGCACCTTAAAGGAGAGCAAGCCTTCACACTGGGAAGACACTAATAGTACAGGCTTTTTCCCTTCCCCCACATAGAGTCCTGATGGCCTGTCACAGAATTTTTCCAGGCACCAGGAGGTGGAGGGGAGGGAGAACAGGTTCTCATCACATCCAGCACTAGCCCATCTCTAGAAGTTTGTGTGGGGTTTTTTGGTTGGGGAGGGAGGAACACACTTGTTCCCCCTTTCCCAGATCTTTCAGGGCAGTTCATACTCCTAGGAGTCCCTCCCTTCTCTTCAGGCAACTGCTACATTGGACCCAACCCCTGCAGTGAGGTAGGAGCTTATCTGAAAGAGGCTTTTGCCTGCAAACATAGGGAGGAAAAAAGGATAGGGAAGTTAGAAACCCTAAATATGCAACTCACTCACACACACACGTACATAGGGGCAGGGTGTCTGTGTATACACATATATGCACACGTTTTTTAGAAGATGAAGAATGGCCATTTACTCATCCTGACCTTCACTTTAAAAAAAACAAAAACCACACAAATAGCATTATTGGATAGAAAGGGGGGAAAGTCCATTTGCTGAGAGATCGCACAAGAAAGGAGGTGATGTGATGTTCTCACTATGAGCAGGCAGGATGAGCAACCTAATGTATGTTCTAAATAAATGCATTAGGATCAGTTTTCAAGTTAAAGAGTTTCTCTTTTCTCTCTAATTAGGTATGTGATCTTTGAAAGTTTTGCTTAATAAAATAGTGCTTATCAGGGAGGTGTTTCAAAGCTCTCAGAGCTTTCAACTCTGTATATTACAGTTTCTCCTTCACTGCCCTTGTTATGTTCAAGATCTTTTAAAAGTGATCTAAATACTTTATTAGTCATTTTTGCTTTTTTCTTAATATAGTTTGCATTTATTGAACCACTAACACTACAACATCTCGAAGCAGACAGGTAGTGTTTACTATGCAAAACACACAGTCAATGATTGGCATCTAAGACCAATTGATCTACCCATTACCACTATCTCCCAACCCCCACAAGCACTACTACAAAGCTATTGATTTAAACACTGCCGATCGGTTTCCATTTTCTGATTTTGGGCAGGCCAATTAAGAAAGTGAGTAATTGTGATTACACTGCTTCAGGATCAATTACATTTGATGCAAGACAAAGTGTGCTCCTTTTGGCAAAACGTAGGAAAATAATTATGATCGGGGAACGCTTTACTGCTGTCTACGCCCCAAACAGCTCAAATAAATGACATACATATATATCTTCATGGAAGACAATATAGCAAAATAAAGGTGTAAGGACACCTTTTGTCAAAATATTCTTGAAATAATTCACACATCCACACACAACCTTTTGAACAAAAAACTTTAGAAAGTATCGAGAATTAAAAGAACTGCCATTGATTGTATTTTAAACAGATTCACATGGCTGAAAGACCACCACAAAACACAGAATCGCCTAATATACACATATATACTACAAGGATGTTTGGAACAATAAAACAGCAAATTTTACTCAAAGTACATCTATCTTTATTTTTTCCCCTTCTACAGTATTCTCAAATATCAAAGGGTTTATTAATCAATGAGGCAAACAAAAGTAAGCAATTCCTATTCTTAATTTAACTTTAAACTTAGTATTTAGCTTGAGCTTTGTCATTGGGCTCACATTGTCCAAATCATTAAAATG
Organism: Chelonia mydas; assembly: GCF_015237465.2. NCBI lineage: Eukaryota > Metazoa > Chordata > Testudines > Cheloniidae > Chelonia > Chelonia mydas. Next base: position 44,829,963 of record NC_051245.2, on the reverse strand, counting down.
ACTACAGCACTGGTGTCTGAGGCAAATCTATTTACAGTGACGTTACTCATAGTCTGGTTGGTGTTCAGGAATATTGATCTGTCTTGTTTGTCTAATAGGAAAATAATAAACAATTACTAGGCAATGTTGGAGAAAGTAATCAGTTTTTATATATCACTAATATAGCAGACCTCCCAAAACATAAAGGTGATGATCTGCATAAAATCAATGTGTTATGCTACATTGCTTATACTCATCACTGCAGAGATTCTCAGCAATAAATGGTGTAAGTTTGGAACTGAATCATTTATATACCCTATATACTCGTTCATAAGCCAAATATTTCTGGTAAAAAAGTGACGCATCAAAGAGCGGGGTCTTATAAACGGGTCTACACCAAAATTTGATGATTTTAAACTCTATGAAATCACTGAACTGAATATCTAATACATTGTTGTTTTGTTTACCTGGAGCCCCTGCAGGCATGGAGCCCCTCAGTTCCTTGTGGCCGCGGTTCGCCTTTCCCAGCCAATGGGAGCCGCGGGAAGTAGTGCGCAAGGTAAACAAAATGTCCTGACCCGCCAGTGGCTTATCCTGATGGGCTTGGAGCCAAAGTTTGCCAACCCCTGAAATATAGGGTCGGCTTACGAAAGGGTCATACAGTTTTTACTATTTTTACCTATCCATCTTGGAGGGTCGGCTTATAAACAAATGGGCTAATGAATGAGTATATACGGTACTTAAAGGGCGTACTTAAAATAAAAATATTTGCTCTTTTAAAAAAGAATGTATATGCTTGTTTAAAATATTCTGACATTATATATAATTTTAAAATAAAAAAGCTAAGTACATTTGTGTTTAGAGAAACAGATACCTTACATTTCTGTAACAATTTTGAAGTTGCATTGCCTAGAACTCTGCTTCCCTCATTATGTCAAAACAAAGCCTGTGCTGGACTAATGTGCTGTATAGTAAAATAAGCTTAGTTTTTAAAGACTTCGGATCAGTTCTTGAATACCATTGCTAATGTCATCATCCAGAGAGACACAACAGCATAACTTGTGCATATGCTGCATGTCATACACATCATGCTGGAGATAACAATATCTTTAAAATAACCTCACACTAGGGACTTAGCATACAAATGAATCACAAAGAAAGGACTGTTGAGAAAAACATTTTCAATAGTAAACCGCCCCCCAAAAAGAGAAAATGTAATTTCTGTATTGGCTCTTCTTGAATAGCATGTTTAACATATGTGAAAGCACAGTAGCTTTTCCACTACAAATCCTATATCCCCAGTCTTTAAGAATCTGTAAGTTTCCAAACTACCGTTGATCACTGTGCACTATAATTTTTAAAATTATTGAACAAACAAGAGTACAGAACTTTCTACAAGGAAAGACAGTTTTCACCTAACCAGTTTGGGGCATTGTGATGGGGTTACAATTCCATGACCCATGTGGGGTGGCAAGTTGTGAGAAAAGTTGCTTGCAATATTTGTTTCAGTATATGTTAAGGGAAAGGTAAAGACTAGCAAGCAGGTTCATTCAGTGACTTGGGCAAAAGAGTTTGGATTCTGCTAGTATTTTTCATGAATTCACATTGCCTGACAATGGAGCTCCCAATGGGTGAGTAGGCACTTTTTCTGCTTAAGTCAAAATACCTAAGGAACTCAAGAGCCTGCACTGTATCTAGGTATGATAATAATGAGCAAAGTATATATAAAAACATATATGCAAGTCATTTTTGCAAATAGAGCAGGAGTTCCTCAAAGATTGTTGCTGTCAGTGAATGCCTGCATGTATATGAGCACTCTATGTTTGGCTATGATACCTTTCTTTGGTCTCATTTTGTTTTTTGATTTTATGTTAGTAAATTACATATTAAAATGTTTCTGAAAATTCAGTTAACATCAAATGGTAGGATCCATCTGCAACCTCAGAGTTACCAAACCAAACTCGTGAAAAGAACAGAACCACAAACAGGTCAGGTACCTAACCACAGGTGTCAACTTCTGCTGGCGCCAGTGGGTGCTTGACTCCCCCCATCCGCTCATGCCCCTGCCTCACCCCCATTCCAACACCTTCCCCAAAGTCCCCGCTCCAACTCCGCCCCCTACTTCCCCCTATTGGACTCCTTCCCCAAATCCCTGCCCCGGCCCTGCCTCTTCCCTGAGCATGCTGCGTTCCCGCTCCTCCCCCCTCCCTCCTGGAGCTTGTTATACCGCAAAACAGCTGTTTCACGGCGGCAAGCACTGGGAGGTAGGCAGAGAAGGGGGGATGCAGTGCGCTCAGGGGAGGAGGCGAAGGTGAGGTGAGGCGGGGGGGAAGGGAGCTTGGCTGCTGGTGGGTGCAGAGCACCCACTAATTTTTCCCCGTGGGTGCTCCAGCCCCAGAGCACCCACGGAGTCGGCGCTTATGTACCTAACAGAAGAAACTGATTTGTTTAGCTAACACAGATTTGAAAGTGCACTGTGTGACTAATATATGTTCATAACTTAATTCTCATCAAGTATCACAAACTTTCAAAAATCATTTGGAAATATCCTGATAGGAAAAATAGTGGAATAGTAAAGTTTACAAGGTAACTATGTCTCATTTCTCTAAATACATCTTGAATGTCCATTTTATGATGAGCTATATTGCCCAATTCTGTAACAAATGCAGAAAATACAATCAGCAGTTTGCCCATAAAAATTCTAGTTAGGCTTCAAACTAGTTCAAAATATAATCAGAGCAAATACAAATATCATGTTTTTAATATAATTATGGAAGAAGTTGTGAAAAAAAGGCAAAGACTATAATATTTCTCCCCTCAATTTCCATTCAGAACTATCAAATGTTAAAAAACAAAAGAAAAACAAACTTACCACAACTGGAAACTGGCAGTCTGAGTAGAATCACAAAAGTCAATACCCACTGAGACAGTAATGGATTCCTCAGGCTCAAGAAATTCTAGAACAGAACATGTAAATTAAGCATGGGAAAAAAAAAAATCAGATCAGCCAATCTAAATACGAAAATTTGATAACATGTAAAACAGCAAATGTTTACAGCTTCTTTAACCTTTGAGAGGTTCTGACCAACTTTTGTATTTTTATTTTCTGAAGTGTCTTGGGAGAAACTTCCTACAATAAATGCATTTTAAATATTACCCTTAAAATCTAGTCATATCATTAGTGAACCAAGGCTTCATATTAAAACAGTAGGGATATATAATTACAGAAAAACATTAAGGTCACATGTATTCTATTTGCTTGTGTGCAAATGCAGTATTTGCATTTCATTCGGTATGACACCACTTGCTCTTCAGTTTTCAGATTGAATGAATAAGACAGCACAAGACCACTAGTAAAATGCACATTACTATACAGTGATGGGGAAAATCAACTTTAAAAAATTCTATAGTCAATGTGGCCTACGTTTCTACAAATTTTGTTTGCTGGTTACATAGGAGGCTGGGAGGATTATGGACCTAAAATGGAGAATACTCCTTCATTTTACAAGCAGTGCAGAATGCAGCACTTCCTAAATGAAGACATCAAGAGTAAGTTCACTGTTTCTTGAACCTCTTCAGAGCCAGATCACCATACTAACCACCCTACACTATTGCAGACTGAAGGACTTAGGTTTGTGAGGTGCCTGGTCCTTCTTTGATACCAAAGGAACGTATACAAAAAGTGGTTGCTGAGGAGAACTTCAACTAGAGAACAGTGTAAGAGAAACAACACACAGGAAGGTAATTGAACAGATGCCATTACAGAAAGGAATGTCAAATTTAAAATGTCTGGACAGAGAAAACTTTTGTGCTACTGTGTTCTACATATTTAGGAAATCAGAAGGAGTCAGCTGTTTAATGATGGGTAGAAATATAAAGAAGTCTAACGGCAGTAAAGCAAATTGTGGAAGAATGAAGAAAACCTGGGGGGGGGGGGGGTTGGTTCAAATAATGCAGATTAATGCAGGGAAAACAGAAAGTGCTTCAAGAAAGTCAAGTCTGTATAAGGATCTGTGTGGCATCAAGAAAGAAATACTTCATGCCCCATTTGCCACTGTTACTATTACTGGCAGAGCTGCAACTGCAGAGGCTACAGAGTAAGTTTGGAAAACTGATAAGAATGTCTGGCTACACAGACACTTGTACTGTGCTCTCCTGGTGGAATTATAGAACTTAATTTTCTTAAAGTAGACAACACCCATGAGAAATACAAAAAATACCAAATGTACTGAAAAGGATAAGACACAGGTTTATATATCCAGATGGGTAGACACCATTCAGTTCAATTAATATCAAGTTCAGATTTTGTCAGTGTCTTGAATTAGATGTTTAGTTATAAAAACAATAGAGACGTATCATTATTAAAATACAAACTGAATCAAATGTTATCCATGCAAAATACTTGACCATATGTTTTGTTGACAGTAGCATGGAAAGTTTGCTCTGAAATAAGTAAAAAGTGGCTAAGTGCCATTTTTATTCCTTGGATGTGAACATAACTGGCTGGCAGAAAACTCCAGTTGGCATCGTCCTAATATAGCTGCTTAGTCAATATAGTGACCAAACAGCTAAGAGGTCAGTTGGAAAAAGGGAAGACAGGATACTGGGCTAGATGGACTTTTTTTAGATCCAGTATGGCCGTTCTTATGTTCACATGAAAGGATCTGAAGAAATTACAGCCAGAGGCAGTATGATTATATGGCTTGATTCATTCTAACTGTACCGGAAATGCTTCCTTTTAACAGACACCTTGTTAAACCACACACACCCTTGCCACATAATGCTTAAAAATGTTATTTTTTTATTCTGTCAATTTCTAAAATAAAGAATTAATTTTTTTAAAAAAAATCAGTACATTTAGTATTTTCCATTTCATGTTTTTAACTAACTGAAACAATAGGATTTTGCATAGTTAGCTTAAAAAAGATGACTTGATTACCTATTGGATTAAACACATGCATCTTCATGCCTGCAGGTAGCTTTCTCTCCCCTATGTGAATATTCTCTAACTTCTGGTCCGTGGTGTTCGTTAATGTCACTTGTACAGATACCATTTGATCTCCATAAATGCAGGGCTGCCTTGAGAAGTGATAATGAGCTGCTAATCCTTTCCCACTCATTCGATGAAGCAATTCATGAGTTTTCATTGGCACAAACATTGGGGAACTGACCTGTTCATAAAAAAGTTAAGAATTAGTGAATATACTAGCCAATTCTTGTGGATAGTAGAAGAACATCATAATATGACAGTTTAAATACTGCACTGTCTGTACCAGCTAGAACTCCCTCTCTCTTTTGTGGGAGATTTGGATGTGAAAGGAATGCAGTATCAGGGGGCATACTGATGTTCATGAAAATACCTTCAAGCTTTGACTTCATCAACAGCAACAAATGTGTGGAAAAACAATTAGAACATGTTGAAAATATTCAAGTCCACAAATACAACATAATAAAGGAAATATTTGGAACAGCATGAAATAGAATTACAACGTTTCTGGTATTGAGACCTAACAGCTCTGCTTGTAGTTAAAGTTGCCTAACTTTCTATTATAAGACTATTTCCAATTGCTTATAACTTTGCCAGATTGTTTGAGCTGAGATTTGTCTGCTACAATTTGATTTTTTAAGTTTCAGCTAAAATGGTCCAGCTGCTCTAGCAGCATTTCTCAAATGTGGCCACTGTGGCCGCATGCTTTCTTGCGGCCACAGCCTCCTGGATGGTGATTTTGGAGGGGAGCGGGGGGGAGAAGGGAATGACAAAGCAGAGGCCTCTCCCCTGGGGCTGCAAGGAGGGGTTGAGCCCTGTAGCCCTCTTGAGCCACAAATGCTGGAGGAGCAAACAGCCGGTGAGAGTCTCCCACCTTCCTGGTGGCATTGCGGCTCACTCAGGCTTCCAGCTTCCTGAAACGGCAGGCTTTGGCCGCGGGCTCTGACTGCGGAGTACTGGGCTCTGGTTCTTTGGCCACATAGCAGCGAGCTTCATCCCTCGGCTGCTGGGCTTTGGGCTCACCCCCCTTCCCCTCCCAGCTAGCTAACAAGTCTGCTGCTGTGAAAAGTTATATTAACAAACATACATACTAGCTAGCAAGTCCAAAAAAGCCTGCAACCAAAAAAGCAAAAGAAACAACCATAAAAAGACAAGAACATGCAAAGCACCTTATTTGCATTTCTATTCTGTTTAGATCCAGTAAAGAATAGACAACTGCACATTATTATTAATTATTATTATTATTATTGAGTCTAAAAAAGAAAACCCTACATAAATAAATATCTATGATTTGGACATGTATGTGTGCATATTTATTTGTTTTTCCTAAAGTTAATTAAGTTTCTTAAGAAAAATTGTCAGAGCATTGTCAGTGACTGCACTCTGAGGCCACCAAAAAGTTGTTGCGAGAACCCCTGCTTAAAGAATAAGATTAAGGGAAAAAAGTTGTTTTGCAAGTGTTAAAATGCACACAGCTGTTTCATTGAGAAGGTGTAGTAACTACATGTTTTGGAGCAGGTAGGGGTATTGCTTAGGGGTCATGAATATACATCTTTTGTTGTTCTTGTGAAAAGTTGCCCAAATTTGGCACATTATAAGTCTCTGAAAAATCATCATTTGCAAATGCTCAAGAGAGATTTGTTAAAGCAAAATTCTCTGAAGATCACATAATCACAGAAATGTAGGGCTGGAAGGGACCTTGAAAGGTCATATACTGAGGCAGAACGAAGTATACCTAGACCACCACTGGTGGGTGTTTGTCCAACCTGTTCTGAAAAACCTCCAAGGAGGGGGATTCCACAACCGCACTTGAAAGCTTAGTCCAGTGCTTAACTGTCCTTATAGTTAGAACATTTTTCCTAATATCAGACCTAAATCTTCCTTGCTACAAATTAAGCTGACTACTTCTTGTCCTATCTTCAGTGGATATGGAGAACAATTAATTTGCAACTTCTTTCTAACAGACCTCAATAAGTTCCCCTTCAGTCTTCTTTTCTCAAGACTAAACATAGCCAGGTTTTTTAACCTTTCCTCATAGGTTAGGTTTTCTAAACCTTTTATTATTTTTTTATCGCCTTCTAGACTTTTTCCAATTTGTCTATATCTTTCAAGGTGTGGTGCCCAAAACTGGACACAATACTCCAGCTGACGATCACCAGGGCTAAGGAGAACAGAACAATTATACCCATGTTACATATGACACGGCTGGTAATACACCCTAGAATATTAGCTTTTTTTTTTGCCACTGCACCCCATTGCTGGTGCATGTTCAATTTATGATCCACTATAACCCCCAGATTCTTTTCTGCTGTACTACCACCTAGCCAGTTGTTCACCATTTTATAGTTGTGCATTTGATTTTTTTCTTCCGAAGTGTAGTACTCTGCACTTATCTTCAATGAATTTAATTTTGTTGAATTTAGACCAATTCTCTAATTTCACAAGGTCATTTTGAATTCTAATCCTGTCCTCCAAAATGCCTAGAGACCCACCCACCCCGACTCTGGCAGAATAGTGTCATCCGCAAATTTTATAAGCATATTCTTAACTCCAATATTCAAGCCATTAATTAAAATATTGATTAATTCTAGACGAAAGACACACTCCTGGGGGACTCCACTAGATATGTCCTCCTGGTTTGATAGAAAACCATTGATAGCTACAGTAAGTACATTTTTTCAACCAAATATACACCTTTTATAGTAAATTAATCTAGACCAAATTTTTGCACTGTCTGCATTGAGTGTGCTGCACCTCTACAGAGCTCTATGCCAGCCACACTGAGTATGCGCCATCTCCACAAATCTCAGTGAACATGCTCCAAGCTGGGGCTGCCAGGCTGAGCATGACCTTGTAGTAATTACTCCTCCTGTCTGCCAGGAAACACTGTGGTGCCAGGCTCAAGAACAGAGTAGGGAGACTCTCTCCTGTACTTTCAGTGCCTTCTACCTTCTTCACTAGTGCCCAGGCAGCACGAAGGAGGAAAAGGAACCAGCGTGATTTGAATGCAGAGAGCTGAGGAGCAAGGACGGACAGGGACATGCTCAGGACAGAGGCAGAAGGGTCTATAACCACTTCAGCACACTTCTAAACCTGCTAAGTGTATTGCATCTCCTGACATGGGAAAACCACACACGCACTGGAGATAACCCCCTTCTGACTGACTGCTCTTTCCCAGGCAGCAGGAGAGTGAGGAGTAGCCACGAGTTAGAGGTGCTGTGGGACAGTTTGCCCTTTGAGACTGTCCTGTCCTTTACTACAGTTACCTGCCTCACTCACTGCACACCTTCTCACTTTTCCAACAAACGTACTGAAGTTGTTGTCTCCATCTCTACTTAACTAACTGGGAGCTGGGGGAGGGTGGGACTAGTTGGGCAAGGAGACAGAGCCAGTGAGGGAAATGTGGGGAGGAAAGTGAGCTAGTTGGATGGGGGTGGGAATAAACAACATGTGGTATCCCTCATCTAGTGCAGTTAATGCCCCAGTAATAACCATGTGGGTGAAACTAGACAATCACTATGCTCTGGAATGAACTCACAGGAAAACTATAAAAGACAAAAGTAGCATAACACCTCTGAGTGAACGCTTTTCACAAAGCCATCGCTCTATATCTGGCCTATCAGTGCTCATCCTCAAAGGAAAACTGCACAACACTTTCAAAAGATAAGTCGTAGCACAGACGTATGCAAGACAAAATCAGGACAAGATTCTCTAGGTAAACACTGGAAGGCCTTTCATCCTGTCTGCAACTGAAAGTTGGGAGGATGACCTAAACAACCTAGTCCTGTCCAAGTAAAAAACACTCTTCTAACATCCAGGGTATAGATTCTCTCAATCCTTATGAGACCAGGGCTTAGGAATGTAAGGAACTGGGGCTGCTAAGTAAATTGTTTGATTGAGGTGGAATTCTGATACTATTGTCAAAAAAAATTTGGATGTGGCCGTATGTATATAGAGTCCTTATAAAAGATTGCATGGGGAGCGTCAGCTACCAGTTGCTTGTAATTCTGCCACTCTTTTCACAGAGGTAATAGCTATCAAAAACATGTTACTTTCATTGATAGGTGGAGTAAAAACAGGTAGCCATCAGTTCAAACAATCATCTTTGTTAGCACCAGATTAAAGTCCCAGGGAGGGATAGGTTCTGCAACGTGGGCATATAACCTGTCCAGACCTTTAAAGAACCTAACTGACACTGGGTTAAAAGATACTGAGCATCTTGCAATTGGAGGGTGGAAAGAGGAAACATCTGCACTGTGAACCTTGATGGATCTAATGGATATGACTTTCTGTTTCAGGTGGATAGATGTTGGATGTTTAGGTAGAATATGTTGGACACAGGCCTGGACTGGCGAAATACCTTTTTGCTGTGACCAGAAGGAAAATGGTTCTCACTTCAATAGGTAAGGATCTAGTAGAAGGCTTTCTGCTATTCAGGAGGATGATTTGTATATTCCCCCAAACACACCACCTCTTGAGGCATCAACCAGGAAGCATCCAGGTGGTAAGATGAAGACCACAAAAGAGTTGGGATGCAGGAATCGGCTGGGTTCCTGGGGAATCAGGTTGGACTCTGGAGGTAATGTCAAAGAACCCCTTGTGGAGAGGTTCAGCAGACTGGAGAACCAATGTTGGCAAAGCCAAGCCAGTGCTATGGGGATCATGTGGGCCTGATCCTGCTTGAGCTTGGTCAACACCATTGGAATGAGAGGAACAGGAGGACAGGCATACATCAGCTTGTGCCTCTGCAAGACAAGGAAAACATCCCTGACTATGAGCTGCCCTTGAATAAAAGAGCTGGCACTTCCTGTTGTGGTGAGTAGCAAATAGGTCCATCTGAGGGACCCCCACAGTTGGAAAAATGAGGCTCACAATATCTGCTCTGAGACACCACTTGTGATCTCTGCTGAAAGATCTGCTCAGGCAATTTGCCAAACTGTTGTGAACTGCAGGAAGGTGGGATGCTTTGAGGTGAATCATGTTGGAGATACAAAACTCCCAAAGGAGTACTGGCTCTTGACAAAGGCTGTCTGACCTGGTCCCTCCTTGTGTTTTCACACACAACATCACCACAGCATGTCCATGAGGACATGCAGAGTTTGTCCTCTGACAAGCCAGATGAATAGCCTCAACTCCCACGTGAGAGCTAAATCTTGCTGTGACCTAGTTTGTCTAGGTGACTTCCTTACCCTAGAGGAGGTGTGAAGGGAACTCCCATACACACATTGGGTGCATCCATCCACCATTCCAAGGAGGTTAACATTCCTGCAAGCACTGAATGAGCATGTCCAATGGCTGGTGAGCTGGGGAGTACACAACTTTAACCAGCCCTGTAATTTTCTGAAATCAAGTCCGGCATGCTGAACCACATAGGTGCAGGAGGCCATGTGTCCCAGAAGTCTCAGGCAGTCCCTTACAGTTGAGATTGGATGGGCTTTTAGGTCTGTGGAAACGATTAACACTGTCTGGAATCTGGCATGTAGTAGGAAAGCTCTTGGTTACTGCAGAATCCAAGAGTATCCCTGTACACTCTATCTATTCTGAACTCGGGAGAAGACTAACCTGTCCTCATTAATCAACAAACCCTGAACACTGGAGAGGGACTGGATCTTGGCTAGACTGAGTTCTATCTGGTTCTTGGATCGACCACAAACCAGCCACGGAAAAGGTATGGAACAGGTATGGAAATACTTGTACCCTGATTTTCTTATGAATGGGGCCACCACCACCATGCATTTTGTAAATACTCAGGACTGCAGATAGGCCAACGAGCAAGACAGTAAACCATTAATGGGTGTTGTTGACCAGGAATCTTAGGAATTGCCTGTGGGTTTGATGTAAATATGCATCCTTCAAGTCAAAGAGAGCATACCAGTCACCAGGATACATGGAGGGGATAAAAGAGGCTAGGGTGACCCTGGGAAACCTTATTTTCTTTATATATTTATTGCACGTCTAGAATGGATCTCCTTTTGCCTTTGGCATCAGAAACCAACATGAATAAAATCCTTTCCCCCTGTATGGAAAGGAGGAACCTCCTCTATAGCTCTGAAATGAAGGAGAGATTGGATGTCTGGGAGGAAGACAGCCTCAAGAGAGTGGTCCCTGAAGGGGGAAGGGCTGAAATAAACTGAAGGGTGCATCCCAGTTTTACAATATAGACCCACTGGTCTGTGGTGATAGAGGGCCAAGCACATAGGAAGCAGCATAACATACTGGAAAAAACAGGGGTAAGAGAAATTGGCCCATGACACACTGGTATTCAGTCCTCGACAAGGCAGTTGAGCAGATTGTTTGGAATTTCTTGGCTGTCTAGATGAACGCGTCAAGAAGAAAACTGAGGTGGAGTTCTCCTCCTCTGGTTTTTCCCATTTTCTGGAGTAGTCATGCTGTCTAGGTGTGAAAAGTGGGTATCGCTGGTACAACTGAGGGTGAAATTGTTTCTTTTTAGGGAATGAAGCGTAAATGCGCAATTACTTCAATTTAGCCCTTGAAGCTTCTTATCAATCTGCTGAGAGAATAGGATCAGCCCCTCAAAGGGGAGATCTTGTATCATCTGATGGATCTTCTGTGAAGCTTGAAGCCATGAACTTCTGTGCATCGTTATTGCAGATGCCATAGCTCTGGCTGCTGATTCTGCCCCATCAAATGCAGCTTGGAAAGAAGTCCTAGCCACGAGTTTGCTCTCTTCCAAGATGGCCTGGAATTCTTGCCTGGCATCCTCTGGTATTCTGTCCATGAACTTCAGAACACTGTCCCAGAGGGAGAAATCTTATCCATCCAGCAAGGATACAATGCAGGCTGACAGTGGAATAAACCTTTCTATTGAAAAGGTCAAGTCTTTTTGCTTCTTTATCCTTTGGGGTAGATGATGGCAATCCCTGATATGCTCTTTTGTTTACTGCCAAGACAACTGAAGCATCTGGTGATGGATGGGTGCAGAAATGTTCATAGTCCTGAGAAGGGCCGTGGTGCTTGCGTTCAATTCTCTTGGCTGTTAGTAGCACAGATGATGGTGTTTGTCACAATAATCTTGTAGGTAGGGCTACACAGGAAAATCTTGCTGACCTCTGTATGTCCACCAATCTACAGGAATTCTCTTGCAGTACGTTGACCTGGATGTCCAGAGAAGAAGCAACCCTCGTTAGGAGTTCTTGGTAGGCCCTCTAGTCATCCTAAAGAGGTGAGGACACCACAACACCACCAGCTCTTCTGGGGAGGACAGCAAAAGAGGTTGAATTGTAGCCTCCCGTACCTCCCCACATGGAGATTGTGATATGCAAAGTTATTTCTGCTTGGTACCAGTGTTGGTACCGGAGTAACTTCCTGGGATTCCACATGTGAACTATCCGGTCATCTGCTCAGGGATCTGGCAGGTGAATAAACTGGGGAGGATCTAGTGGTGGTGGGGAAAACCCCATGGTTTCAAATACAGCCACTGGTAAGGTATAGGAGCTCAACCTCTACAAGCCCACAGATCCACGCCTGTGGACCATCATGGGGCCGCTGCCAGGATTGGAATCCTTTTGATGAAGGTGCATGACACCTTCTATCCCAGGAGTGAAGAGCATGGAAGTCTACATCAGATTCCAAAAAAGAACCCGAGTCGCTTGACCAGTGCAGTACCAGGGACCAGTGGCAAACCTCTGGAGACACTGTTAGCGGGGACAGCATACTTGGTTTGCCTCTGGATGGCACCAGGTAAGGCAGCATTGGACTGTCATTTTGGCACCAAAGATTCAACCTTACAGGCAGGTAAGACTGACAAAGTCTGAAGGTCAATTGGTACTGGACGACTTGTCTCATGCTACTGGAGAATCCGATACTGGGAGGAATAAAAAATCTTGTCCTGTGGCATATGCCTCCAGCGTCACCGGTTTCCAAACAGTCCCAAGGCTGCTGCTGTTGCATTGTGGAGGATGGCCTCAACAGCACAAGAATGGGTGCTGGAGTCACTGACCCTGGGCAAGATGAAGTTGGGGACCATTTCTTCTCGGGGGATATTCTACCCTGCTGTCCAGCTTGCTTGCTGGCAAATGGTACTAGGGACCTCAATCTTGTGGAGTAGCTGGGCTCCTTCAAGGCATGCTGTTTATGCTTCTTCTCAGGTATCAGGGAAGGTGAGTGGCACCAAGACTCTGCTGGGTCTGGAGTGGCACCTCTGACAGAGATAGAAATGGTTGATGTCCATCCCAAGAGGGAAAGTTCAGATGGTGGACGCAAGGCAGCCTGCATGAGAAGGTGATGCACTCTCACCTCCCTAACCTTTCTGTTCCGGGGCTTGAAGTCCCTGCAGATTTGATGATGATCCCTGACATGACCTTCTCTGAGGTACTTGAGACACCTGGAATGTGGGTCACTCACTAGCAGAGTCTTCTTGCAACCAGTGCAAGGCATAGAGCCCAGATTAAAGCATGCCCTGGTACTTGGGAGTTGGTACCCAGAACACGCAGGAACTGACACTCTAAATAAATTAAGTAAAACAACAAACAACAATTATTCCAAAGCTCTAACTAACTATATACAAGAGAAAACAAATTCCCTGAAAAGGAGAACACTTGCAAACAAGCCAACGTGCTCTGACTAATGATCATAGACAGTAAGAAGTAAGAGGGGACAGGGTTGAAGCAGCTCCACCCTTTATACCATCTCACAGCCGCAGAGGGTGCATGCGCTACCCCAGTGGGTAGTGCTAAGAGAAAAATTTCCAAGTCTTATGCACTGGTTGCACACACATCTGAAGTGGAATACATTTGTACAATGACTCAAAGAAGAACTTCTAGACTCCTGCATCCTGGCAGAGGGTTAGACTAGATTACCTTTGCGGTCCCTTCTAATCCTATGATTCTATGACTCCAATTTCAGCTCTGCCACTGCCTCATTTTGGATAAGAAAATTTACCCAAGCCTCAGTTTACCAATCTGTAAAATGGGGATAATGTAACCTGACTTGGTGTTATGAGGCTAAAATGTTTGAAATGCTCTGATGTGCTTAAAGTAAGTGCAAAGTGTTGTCAAACATATACATTCAGGGAAATGCTCTTTCTAAACTATAAAGTTTGCTTTTATGCTCCTAAATAAAACTGTCACACACTATAGTCCAAATGTTTGGAACAAGCAGATTTTTTTTAAAAATTCACATATAATCCCAATGTATTCTTGAAGCAAGAGCACAGTGTTCACTGGAAGCTCCTTGTAGCAATGAACGGTCATATCAATTTTTCTGTAATGTAACACATATAGCTATAGCTAATATTTTATTAATTAACAGAACAGAAATGAAAACAAGTCAGACATCTAAAGTAAGTTACCTATATAATCAGTATGCATACTTTCTGTCCCAATATACGTTGAACAAATTTTAGCATTGACTCAACAGATTTTATCAAAAGGCTTTTGACTTATTGCAGACCAGATTTTCTGCATAACCCCATATAATTAGCGTTACTTTTAACATCTGCAGTCTAATTTACGCACTTATTTATACCCAGGCAATTCCATTTTTATTTTTAAAAAATCAAACCACAGACCTGTAACTAAAAATACATGGCATTTTACAGTGTAGCCAAAGGAATATTAGTATTTATATAAAACATCCTATTCAGCTATATTTGACATGCTAGTACCCAAAAATCTGAACCAAGATATGTAATATATAAAATATGATAGCTAGAATTCTCAAACCATCTAGCTGACAATAGAGGTAAGGGTTTCATGTAAGATGACAAAGGCAAATGCGATTCAGATGTTGTCTACGCAACAAACAAGTTCAATCTGGTAAAAACAGTCGTCTTGTTTCAAATTTAAAATCTTCAATGCATATAGCTGCAATACTGAAGCAGCCTATGGGTCAGAAACTGTAATCACTATGAAATAAAAAACTTCCCCAAAGAGTTAATAGAACAAGAAGCATCTAGCAACTGTGAGATAACCCACTACAAATCTTACACAGCATATGTTTAAATAATAAAAGTCGTCTGTGTACCTTTGGATGGTTTATGAAAATAACCAATCAATTCTACAGACACAACATTATTTCTAAAGGAAATCTATGTGACTCATGATGCCTGTAGATACACAGAGACAAACCACACATATTTTATCAGTTTATTACAGTAAGCAAATAAGCGTGGAATGAGAGTGCACATAACTGTCTACTTAGCGCTTACTGAAACATTTATAAGAGCTGTTATCTCCCTAATAACAGACAGACAGCGTGCAATTTTAGAGAGGAGAAAAGCTTCATATTTTTTAACACTTCACTAAAAAGTAACTGAAGAGTGTAAAATGAAAAATACTCTGTGCAGTTAGCTGGTAATGGACCATATTATCAACTCAAGTTAGATTTATAGGATACAAACTAGTCACTAATAGTTATTTTATGACATAGCATGTCTGTTTTGGTGGAAATTATTAAGATTAAACTTGTAAAACTTTTTTAATGTAGCTATTTAAAAGTGATTGAAATATAGAATTTAAAATGAGAATTGGAAAAAATAAGACATGCTATTTTGAAGTAGCTGTTCTATGAACCAATCTTTTTGAATCTCTACATTTCAGCAATCCAGATGTTCACATTTACAGTGATATTCACTGAGAAGCATGGATGTGCACAAGCCCATCCATGCTACTGGAGCCCCATGGTGTAATTACCCTGACAGGAGCCAGCAATGTGGTTCTGCAGGGGGGCCTCCATATCTCCTGCACCCTGGAGAAAATCTCAGTAGAGGATCCAAATCCCCACAGAAGTTGCAGCTATATTGTTGTACTTCTATTTATAAAAACTATACCAAAAATTACAACATTATTAGGAGTCTGTCTTAAAAGCTCTGTTCCTTCATTGATCCAGTTCACTGCGCTAAAAGGGATCTAATGTCATTGACAATATTTGTTGCTATACTAGTCACAACAGAGCTGTGAGGATGCAGTGACTTGTAATGCAGAGTTTGCTTGCCCTTGAGAGTTCAAATGCTCTTTTTCTTTTACAAAAATATTCTTTTAAAAAAACATGGTTCAAAGATTATTACATTCATGTTAATATATTTTTAAAATGTGTATCCCCTGCCTGTTTAAATAAAGGGAACTACCTAGGCTCATTTGTATCTAGTACAGACATCAGAGCAGGATAACCTTTCTTGTATATGTGAGGCATATTTTTTAAAAGGGAGCCTTAACCATTTCTGCCTTGCTTTATTTTACAATATTTGTTCAATAATGATACAGTGACAAATTTGGATTAGATGTTGGCACTACCTACCAAAAAAGGATATGTGACCGTATAAATGTATATATTATTGAAGAAAAAAACCCATTTTCACCCATCGGATGAAGTGAGCTGTAGCTCATGAAAGCTTATGCTCAAATAAATTGGTTAGTCTCTAAGGTGCCACAAGTACTCCTTTTCTTTCTGTAAAAGCAATGAACTGAATAATTTAATCTCTGTTTCTAAGCAGCTTTTCCACTGCCCTCCTACTGGCAGTATCCATGACATAATCCAAGAATGACCTATTGAGCTGTGAGCTATATTTTCTTATACACACTGCAAGTCTATGCTCCAATAACTCCTGAATATTTAAGAAGAGAAGAGGATGAGGTGGAATGCTAGCATATAGCCCAGCCACACTTACAAGAGCTTTCAATTTAAAACTACAAGAGGAAGTTCACCATAGGTTTGCACTGTAGTGTGGAAGGTGAGTGAGAAAAAGATTACTAATTCCTTTTCAATTTATATTAATTTCCTTTCCCTCCATTACCAGTTATGTATTACACATATATAGGCAATGGTAGTCTTCTTCATTCAGATACTTTTAGCAACAAAATTAAAAATTAATTTTCCAAGGATAAATTAGTAATTCATGAAAGGTAAAATAAGAAAAAGCATTAAAATTGTAGAAAGAATACAAACATAACATACTGAGCCCTGTAGCTTACAAGCCACATATGAGATTACTTATTACATTATGCCAACACCTACACCTCAAAATCACATAATAAACCCTGACATAAAAGCATAACTAATCAATGTTCATAAGGATTACTAAAGGAAATAAAGAAAAGATAATACCAGTAACAAACAAAAGGTATAAAAAAAAGCAAACGCCATCTTCAAGCAGCCTGGAAAAGTAAATCAACAGGATTCAACCTAGGCTACATTATCTAGAATGATTCTCAATAACTTTATGCCAAATTCTGGAGAATATTTTAGCTTTTTTCTGTACAGTAATAGCTCATTCAACAGTAATATATGCAATAAACATATTTCCAAACCACTACTACAGGAAACTGTCATCCATTTCAACAGCAATACTCTTTTTTTTTACCACCATCAGCCTTACTGGTAGTATTATAACTAGACTTTGTGTCCCTAAAATGATTAAAGATTGTTTAGGGCTAAGTCTGATAGTAAGCATATGATTAATGTAAAAAATGTTTTTTGCCAGTATCTCCCAATGCCTAGACAATGTATTCATCTCTAAGAACTGGTACTACAAGTCAAGCATTTGTCTCAGTAATGATTTTTGTCTTAAACATCTTGAAAGGGGAAAAATGACTGCTGTTGTTGATTTCTGAATTGAATAGACTTCAGTCTCGCACCAGGGTGGCCTTTATTACATGTCTATTAATCTGTTTCCATAAGCCAGTCAATATTAATTCCTTTTCTCAGCCCTCTTTTTCACTGAGTTTAAAATTTATGTGGTCTCTTAAACAGGCATAAAAACTAGCTTTTTTTTTTTTTTAGTAATGTCTTCAAGGTAATCTGTGAAATGAAAATAGGACTTCTCAACCTTTATAATAAAAAAATTTAGTATCTGTAGAATTTAGAATTACTCTTTTCCAGACAAAAATGTAACTTAATTTATGTCAAATGACACATTCCTATATAGCTCTTTCATTTTTCTAACATTAGGTACCATTCAAGGTTTTTCAAGAGTTTCCCTTAAACAATTATGAGTCAGATTCAGATCTCAAATATGCCTGAGTAAATACAAAATAACTACTCTGAAGACAGTGGAGTTTCTGGAGTATGAGGGATCAGAATCTGGTCCTAAATTGGGGTTACTCCAAACAGCGGAAAAAAAATCCCATAATTTATCCCATGCTTCAGCAGTCAAATCCATTTTTAAGATGGAAAGCGTGCTTCTTGGCATAATACTGTGTTTTCAGTATAAATGTGGACCATGAATCATTAGTCCTCTTAAACAATAAGAGTCAACTATTGATACTGATTTTTCAAAGCAAAACCAGTGTGATAGAATGCATTTTTCATGCAAAACATAACTCAAAATGACAAAATAAATGGTATTATTTTGCATTTGGTATGTTTAACCTTTTCCTTGATTTAGGCATAAAGGGCCTGATCATACAATGATCTTTAAGCACACGAGAACTGACAGCAGAGTAGAATGCAGCCAGAGACCCATTTAGAAAGTCTCTGGGCGGAGATGATGCGCCCTCTGACTCTCTTTGCTATAGCGACAAACAGTCTCAGAAATTTCCTGATTGGTTTTGTTCTCTGCAGGTAAAAGACCAAGGCTCGTTGAATATCAAGGGAGTGAAATCTTCATTCTTCTGTGGAATTGTGTGGTTTCAGGAAGAACACAGGTAAGTGAATGTATTGGTTAATGTGAAATTCCAAAACTACTTTAGGGATGAAGTTGGGCTGTAGATGTAAAGAAAACTTACCCTCATGGAATACAGTGTATGGAGGGTCTGCAATCATTGCTCCAAGTTCGCCAGCCCTTCTTGCTGATGTGATAGCTACAAGAAAGATGACTTTCATGGAAAGGAAGCACATGGAACAAGTAGCTAATGGCTCAAAGGGGGGAAGGGGCTTGTTAGCAGAGAGAGAACAAGATTTAGGTCACACTGGGGTGCAATCTGCTGAATAGGCGGGAAGGGTCTCACTAAGCCTTTCCAGAATTTATTGGTCGGTGGGTGTGTGAAAATTGAGTAGTCCTGAGAAAGTGGATGGTATGCACTGATTGCCACTAAGTGGACAATGGATGGATAAACCCGATGTCTTCAAAGATAGAATATAGTCTAAAATGAGAGGACTATCTGTAGTTTCTGGCAGAATGCCTCTTTTTTGTGTACAAGATGAGAAGCATTTCCATTTATCTAGGTAACATTTTCTAGTAGAGTCCTTTCTACTATTAGAGAAGATGTCTCATACAGCCGAGGAGCAAGAACGTTCTAGGGATGATGCGCATCCAAATACTAAGCCCTGAGGTGGAGAGGTCGTGGACTGGGTGTTTGATATTGCTGCTGCACTAGGTCAGGAGCTCAGAGAACATTGGGAGAATGATTGTGGTTAAGATGACATGGGTAGGAGGTTTGGAAATCAGAACTGTCTGGGCCAGAAGGGGGTGATCAGGCTGACCCTCACTCTGTCGTGTTGGATCTTTGGTAGAACTCATGGCAGGAAGAGCACCTGAGGGAAGGTATAGTTGAACTGGTCTGACCAAATAAGAAGCAGAGCATCACCCTGTGAGCGGTGACTTAGGGCTTCTCTGGAGCAATGTGGTACATTTGCTGTTTGCTTGAGAAGCGACTAGATCCTTGGTTGGGATTCCCCATGGCATGAAAATGTTATTCAATACCAGGTTGTGAAGCTCCCACTCATGGTCAATTTTGAAGCATCTGCTGAGAGTATCTGTGAGTACATTCTGCTTCCTTGGAAGATAGGCTGCTGATACGGTGATTTAATTGCTGACACACCAGTTCCAGAGACAGACTCCTTCTGAACACAAGGAGGAGGACCTCACTCCCCCTTGCTTGTTGATGTAGAAAACAGTTGTAGTGTTGTCTGACATTATAAGAACATGATGAGTGCAGATGAATGGGAGAAAGAACTTGCATGCCTTCCGTATTGCTAATAGTTCCAGGATACTAATGTGTGTCCTGGTCTCTTGAGATGTCCAAGCTCCATATGCTGTGTGATTGTTTATCTGGGCTCCGCAACCTAGTAGGGACGTGTCCGTAATGATGTCTGGAGAGAAAGGGGACCCCCCCATGCATACACAACGAGGATATGTCCACCATAGGGGGGAGGACAGTACCTCGGCCAGAATTGTCACCATGAAGTCCATGGAATAACAGCTTGAGGGCAACAAAGGTGGTGTCTTGCGAACAAGGTGAGGTAAGTGCACGAGGCCACGTGACTGTGTGAATGAATAAGGACAGACATGTTTTGATGGTTCCTGAGGGTTGCTTATGATGTAAGCTATGATACCGTTCACTGTCTGAAACCTGACCTTGGGCATATATGACTTTGCAGTGATAGAATTTAAGGTTGTCCCAATGAAGTCTAAAGATTTGTTTAAGGGTGAGAACAGATTTTTCTATATTTACGCTGAATCCCAGGGAAGAGAAGAGGCATAGCGTCATGGAAACTGACCCATTGGCCTCATGGCGGAATTTGGCAGCAAGGAGCCAGTCATTGAGGTATGGGAAGACAATGAGGCCAGGATGTCTGATGTGAGCTGTCACAACTGAGAATATCTTGGTAAATACTCTGGATGATGGCTATTCTGAAGGGGAGTACTCTGTACTGAAAATGGTCAGAGCCTACCATAAATCTGACAAAGCATCTGTGGACAGGGTGAATGTCTACAAGAAAGTAGGAGTCCTTCATACAGAGCTCTGAACCACATGCCCTTTTCTAAAGATGGAATTATTGCTGTCAACGTGACCATGCGAAATCTGAGTTTGCAAATGAAGCAGTTGAGATGGAAGAGCTTGAGGTTTGGTCTCCAAACACCACTGAATGGTGCGTGGGTTAGGAAGTGTTGGGTTTAGTGATTTGTGGCTCTCGAGCTCCCATCAAAAATAATGTTGAGCTGGAGGCTGAGATTGAGATGCTGAGCCTGTTGTAGAGAGTGTAGGGAAGCAGGACTTCTGAACTCTTGGCCTCTTAGATGGTGGTTCATAGGGTCACTGATGGAAGAACTGTTGAAATGTATATCTCAACGTGGTTAATGAAACTTCCTGATAGGGGCGCAAATCCCCCATGATCAGAGGGTAGTACTGAAGTCTTTCAGAGTGTGGAGGGACTAATCCATCTTCTGACTGAAGAGGTGCAATTCATCAAAGGGGACATCCTTGATGGTATTCTGGACCTCCCTAGTGAACTCTGAGGCAAGGAGCCATGACTCCCTGTGCATGACAATGATAGTAGCCATGGCGCTAGAGAAGGTATCAGTGGCATCAACTACAGAGTGGAGGGTCCTGGCTATCGATTTGCATTCGTCTATCAGACCTTGCCAGAACAGATGCAAAACCTGCTGATATACCTCCTTTGCTACAATAGAATCATAGAATATCAGGGTTGGAAGGGACCTCAGGAGGTCATCTAGTCCAACCCCCTGCTCAAAGCAGGACCAATCCCCAACTAAATCATCCCAGCCAGGGCTTTTTCAAGCCTGACCTTAAAAATATCTAAGGAAATTCCACCACCTCCCTAGGTAACGCATTCCAGTGTTTCACCACCCTCCTAGAGAAAGTTTTTCCTAATATCCAACCTAAACCTCCCCCACTGCAACTTGAGACCATTACTCCTTGTTTTGACATCAGCTACCATTGAGAACAGTCTAGATCCATCCTCTTTGGAACCCCCTTTCAGGTAGTTGAAAGCAGCTATCAAACCCCCCTCATTCTTCTCTTCCGCAGACTAAAAATGATCAACACTTCCCCATAACATACTTTGCAAGATCCATGGGTCCTACACTAAATGCCTCAACAACAACTATGTGGGCAAAACCAGACAATTACTACTCTTTGAAATGAACTCACAAAAAAATGATAAAAGACAAAAACACCCTCTCACCTGCGGGTGAACACTTTTCACAAAGCGATCACTCTATATCTGACTTATCAGTCCTCACCTTTTAAACCTTCACAACACTTTCAAAAGATGAGCCTAGTTGCTTAAATTCTTAACTTTGCTAGACACTAAAAATCATGGACTGAAGAGAGACACTTGATTTATGGCTTATTACAACAATCTATAACCCACTAACAATTCCCCTTGCCCCAGCTTCCTTTCCCCATTAAGACTGGAGGAGTGTTAGTGGGCCACTTCACCCTGAATATACCCATTAAATATGTGTTAACTTCTTATGCTAAACAATCTGTTCCACCTTGTGTTTAGCTGTCACACTCTGAGTACTTTTCCCAGAAGACAAACTCTGTGTAAGCTTAAAGGCTTGTCTCGCTCACCAACAGCTGTGGATAACTGAGGCAACTTTTACTTGATCAATACAAACATTCTGAGAGCAAAATCAAGTAATACAAAGCAATTGGATCAAATTCTGCCCTCAGTTACAGCCATGGGACCTCACATATTCCATTTCCTTATTGTTATCCAGGTTGTCTTAACTGAACTCTTTAATGTGGATTATTTTACATTAGACCTTCAAAGTGCTGTGCAATTTCATTGTAAAAGCATTTTTGTTTAATGAGATCACAGCTGATGCATAAACTCTACCTGTTTTGTGCAACCATTCACATCCATAATGTTTTTGAATCTGTCTCCCTTTACTACCTGTATCTGTCCAAAATTCAGAACTCAGCATCCAACTTGTCTGCCATTTTCCTTGTGAGACAAGGTAGGTGAGGTAATATCTTTTATTGGACCTATTTCTGTTGGTGTGCGAGACAAGCTTACATAATAAGCTCTCTCTGACCAGCAAAAGTTGGTCCAATAAAAGATATTATCTCACCCACCTTGTCTCTCTAATGTCCTTGTCCAACACAGCTACAACAACACTGCATACACTAAAAAGATAGTTTTAGGAATAAGTCTGGAATACTAATTATTTACACATATGTTACCCAAGACTGAAAACTAATGCTACAGGTACTATTTACACTGAGGGAGGGAAGATACAAAGAATCAATGATTGCAGCTCCAACAACCACCATCACTTGTGGTAAGAATGAACTGAGGGGAATCGGGGGCTGCATGGCCTTTATAGCTGCGTGCAGTGGTGCGAGGCACGTGCTTACACTGCTCTGACAGGTACTGCTAAGGGAAAAATCTCTAACCACCATGCATAAAATGTGCACATGGAATGGACATATGCAATTACTTAAAGAAGTTGAATCTAGGCTTTGAGAACTATATACTGTTTCAACATATCTTTTAGGTGTTCCATTTATTATTTTGGGATCCACTATTATGACCCTGAACCTGCCACACCATGCCTGCCAGCAAATCGTCCATATGGTTGAGGAATTAAAAGACGGGGAAACAGCTCATTTGGGGGCAGATCTGTAAGGTAACAGATCTCCAGCATGTGGCTCCAGCAGTGCAGAGCAGAGGGAAACCGAAATCTCTAGGATAATTGCCAAAAAGGGCCCTCCGTGAAGAAAGGGAAGATTCACCCCAGGAACAGTCAGAGAGGGAAACATTCCCCTCTCTGTCACATATGGACCCTGGACATTGGTAATACCTTTTTACTTTCTTGGTGTGGACTACCCCATCTGGGGAAAGCCTTGGACTGAGCTGGCCCAGGAGGGAGAGGAGGAGATAGGAAGTGGCACAGGGAGGGCCCTTAAGCAGCCTCGGTTGCCAGATCACTGTGAGCTCCAAAGGCCCCTGGTCAGAGCCCACTGGAGGGGGAGGGCCCAGGCTCTCCTTCCCACACCCCTAGTGGTCACTGGTAATATGCTTCCCGACCAACCCCCGAGTGAGGAGGGTTACAACTTGCAACTGATGAGCAATATTTTTCTGAGTTATCCTTCACATTTTATGGTATATGATTTTAGTCCAGAGAATCTACATTGCTTATTGGATGAATTAAGTTAAATGTATATTTGATTAAGGTGCTATAGTTGAGTTAGCTCAGGCCATGCTAAACCGTTATCCCTGGATTTGTGTTTTGTTTAATTCTCTTGTTTTTGGCTTTTTTGAGGAAAAATTTATCTGACATAGCCTATAATATATCTGGTGACATTTGGGGAGATTTGTTTATGGCAATTTATCCCTTATTTCTTTGATTAAACTCACAAAATTTGGAATCATGAATGAATTATTAAACCTCCATGAGAAGGATTTTTTCCCCCAGGAACAGTTACCACACAAACCATTGGTACACAACAATATTGAGGAATCTGCTTACAAGGTACTTGGCATATTTTAAACTTGATAGAGGAGGAGTATATTTTTACTGTCCTCAATGCATATATCATTTATCAGCCTCTTTGATTATAATGTCAGGGTTAGAAAGGAGGTGCTGTTGTTAACATGAACAGGTCTGACTACCAAAAGAAGACTGCCAGACAACTCTCCAATACCAAATTCTACAGGCCACTTTCCTCAGATCCCACTGAGGAATACACTAAGAAACTACACCATCTACTCAGGACACTCCCTTCACTAACAGGAACAAATCAACATTCCCTTAGAGCCCCGACTAGGGTCATTCTATCTACTACCCAAGACCCACAAACCCGGAAATCCTGGACACCCCATCATCTTGGGCATTGGCACTCTCACTGAAGGACTGTCCGGATATGTGGACTCTCTACTCAGACCCTACGCCACCAGCACTCCCAGCTATCTCTGTGACACCACTGATTTCCTGAGAAAATTACAATGCATTGGTGATCTCCCAGAAAACACCATCCTAGCCACCATGGATGTAGAGGCTCTCTACACAAACATCCCTCACACACAGATGGAATATAAGCTGTCAGGAACAGTATCCCTGATGATGCCACAGCACAACTGGTTGCTGAGCTCTGTGACTTTATCCTCACGCACAATTATTTCAAATTTGGTAACAATATATACCTCCAGACCAGTGGCACCGCTGTGGGCACCCACATGGCCCCACAATATGCCAACATTTTTATGGCTGACCTGGAACAACGTTCCTCAGCTCTCGTCCACTCATGCCCCTTCTCTACCTACGCTACATTGATGACATCTTCATCATCTGAATCCATGGGAAGGAAACCCTGGAAGAATTCCACCACGATTTCAATAGCTTCCACCCCACCATCAACCTCAACCTGGACCAATTTACATGGGAGGTCCACTTCCTCGACACCACGGTGCAAATAAGTGATGGTCACGTTAACACCCCCTATATCGAAAACCCACCGACTGCTATGCCTACCTTCATGCCTCCAGCTTCCATCCCGGACACACCACACGATCCATTGTCTGTAGCCAACCGCATTTGCTCCAACCCTTCAGTTAGAGACCAACATGTACAAGATCTTCACCAAGTATTCTCAAAACTACAATACCCACATGAGGAAATAAGGAAACAGATCAACAGAGCCAGATGTGTACCCAGAAGCCTCCTGCTGCAAGAGAAGCCCAAGAAAGAAACCAACAGAACTCCACTGGCCATCACATACAGTCCTCAGCTAAAATCTCTCCAATGCATCGTCAGTGATCTACAACCCATCCTGGACAACGATCCCTCACTTTCACAGGCCTTGGGAGGCAGGCCAGTCCTCGCCCACAGACAACCCGCCAACCTAAAGCATATTCTCACCAGCAACTATACTATACCATAGTAACTCTAACTCAGGAACCAATCCATGCAACAAACCTCGATGCCAACTCTGCCCACATAACTAAACCAACGACACCATCAGAGGACCTAACCAAATCATCCACACCATCACCGGTTCATTCACTTGCACGTCCACCAATGTAATATACGCCATCATGTGCCAGCAATGCCCCTCTGCTATGTACATCGGCCAAACTGGACAGTCCCTACATAAAAGGATAAATGGACACAAATCAGAGATTAGGAATGGCAATATACAAAAACCTGTAGGAGAACACTTCAGCTTCCCTGGACACACAATAGCAGATTTAAAGGTAGCCATCCTACAGCAAAAAAACTTCAGGACCAGACTTCAAAGAGAAACTGCTGAGCTTCAGTTCATTTGAAAATTTGACACCATCAGCTCAGGATTAAACAAAGACTGTGAATGGCTAGCCAACTACAAAAGCAGTTTCTCCTCCTTTGGTGTTCACACCTCAACTGTTAGAAGAGGGCCTCACCCTCCCTGATTGAACTAACCTCGTTATCCCTAGCCTGATTCTTGCTTGCATATTTATACCTGCCTCTGGAAATTTCCACTACACGCATCCGACGAAGTGGGTATTCACCCACGAAAGCTTATGCTCCAATACGTCTGTTAGTCTATAAGGTGCCAGAGGACTCTTTGTTGCTTTTACAGATCCAGACTCACACGGCTACCCCTCTGATACGATCATTTCTAAGTTAGCTATGAACTTTGATGATCCATATTCCTCAAGATAGAAACAGTCAGAAATATGAATGGTCATATCAGTAGCAACTATCTGAGCTGCCAAAGATCCATCCAGTTACTCATAGGTTTCCCATCACTGTAGTATCTGACTAAAGTTAGAGTCAAATCTATCCTACAGAATGATTTATGGATTGTTAATTATAAGTGCAGTGGATTTGCATGTTGATTTATCAAAGGCATAATATTTTTGAGTCGTAATCCCTACCAATAAAAGAAGTACTTTCCCACCCTAGCAATTTATCCATAGCCTCATTAAAAATTCAAGTTTAGTTGAAACTTGGGGTGTGTGTGTGTCACTATGTGTGTGTGTGTGTGTGTTTGTGTAACTATTTCTCTTCTGAATTGACCTGGCTTCCTTTTGATGCATAGAATGGATTTCCCCTCCAATTTGGAACTAAATTAAATTAAAAATAAAATAAGCGTTTTGCATCTCTTAGATACTACTGTGATAGGCACCTGAGGAATATCTGTAATAAATGTTCAGTCATATAGTCACACAGAAGAGTGAACTGATAATCCTGAAGCTAAACATGTTTCTCTCACTTATTAGCATGCTGCCAGCTATGACATCACAACAACCAGCTGAATTTGTTACCAAGGCCAATTAATTGGGGAATTTTCCCATTGAGTCTGGAATCCAGTTTAATATTGATATTTACTATTGTCCTCAATATTATGTAAATCCTCTGGCTTCAGAACAAATCTTGCTAAAAGATTTCTCAACCTATTGACCTAAAGCTCTAAGCAAAAACCTTGACAGTGGCCATTTAAAAGCTTTTAGGTTAAGGAGAGACAGTAACGTGGCATTAGGAACACATGAAACTAGCATACATTCTATTACTGTGCCATTAACAAATTCATTCCAATTTAACACTACTATTGCATATGCAAATATATTTAACATACATCTGATGATCCATTTCAAATATAAACACACTCTAAATGCTCTAAAGACCCTGGAGTTACAAAGCACCCTCTGGGCCAACTTCTGTAGGATTCTGTAGATAACTTAGGCTAGTTCCTTAGGACTACCACACAACTGTAAAAATTTGCAAGTGTACCCATTTTCTCAACCACTGAATCCATACTTTGCTGAAAGGTTAAAGATTCCTATGAGCGTGAAAAAACCCACAAATCCTGGAATTTCTTTAACTCTTCCTGCACATTTGAATGTACAAGATAGGCAGACGGGGATAAGACACTAGAAGCAGCTACTGGTTTTGCATCTTTGTTAGCCTTCAAAATTATGTCAAGACATTGATCAACCATGCACTAATAAGTCAGTAATATGAAAGTACACAAAAAAAGTTGAGACGCTGCCACTGGAGAGAGCAGAAGCCTGCTTTTTAAAACCCATCTAGTTGATGTTGCTATATTTATTGACAGCATCATTCAGCAGCCTTTTAAAGGGTAATCTGTCCCTCCAGTATTCACTTGTTTCTATGGGGTAAGACGATGTTAAACGTTAAAACGTTTCTAAATGATGCTGATGTTAAAAAATGTAGGAGCCTCATTTACCAGCCTTTTAAAAAGCACCCGCTAGAACAGACTGGGGGTCAAAAAGTCCCATCCTCCCACATTTGTTAACAAAGGCTTTTAGAGGATCTTAAAAATATATATAGCGACATTTAAAAGCTTTTTGAATAACAGTCCCCCTTCCTTAGCAACTGTAACGTCCTTGGCCCTTACTTTTGTTGCCTGCCTAAAATTGACATGGTAACACATTATGGGTCAGTGACAGATGTGTTGTTTGTGAAATGACTAAGTCAGTATCCTGTAATAATCTGCCACAACAACAGTAAACTTTTTGACAGCAGGCAGCCATGCAGCACATGTAACTCCATCTACCTTTTTTCCTTTTGTCTGCTGTCACAATTTCAGGGTAACTGCCCCTCTGACTCCCTCCATGGTCTGCCCACGGAATGCCCTCTTAGGTCTGAGGCCCTTAGCAGCCAACTATCTCTGGGAGGGAACCTGCATCCTTCTCTCTCCATACCAGGGTTTTAGGCTGTAATCCCCTGCAATTCTCCGATTACCCATCAAGTCTGACTTAGTTCAGCATCTGTAGTTTCACTCTCTCTCAAGAGCTAAGACTGGTTTACCAGTGACCAACCGTCTTTCACAAAGCAAAGTACCTTTTTAAAGGACAAAAGCCTGACAAGTGAAAACATAGAATAAAAACAGTAAAAGGTCTAAATGCATAATCAACATGCCAGAAACCCACAACTTCCACATGGGGAACTGGCAGGTCAAAGTCCTCCCAACTCTTCCCCTCCCTTTGGTCACAGTTTCATGACCATTTGTCAGGTCAAAATGAGTCCCTTTGTCACCAGCAACCACACACCACACAACAAAAACACTAACCCAGGAACCTATCCTTGCAACAAAGCCCGTTGCCAACTGTGTCCACATATCTATTCAGGGGACACCATCATAGGGCCTAACCACATCAGCCACACTATCAGCGGCTCGTTCACCTGCACATCCACCAATGTGATATATGCCATCATGTGCCAGCAATGCCCCTCTGCCATGTACACTGGCCAAACCAGACAGTCTCCACGTAAAAGAATAAATGGACACAAATCAGACGTCAAGAATTATAACATTCAAAAACCAGTCGGAGGGTCACTCGATTACAGACCTAAAAGTTGCAATTCTTCAACAACAAAAACTTAAAAAAACAGACTCCAACGAGAGACTCCTGAATTGGAATTAATTTGCAAACTGGATACAATTAACTTAGGCTTAAATAAAGTCTGGGAGTGGATGTGTCATTACACAAAGTAAAACTATTTCCCCAAGTTTATTTCCCCCCCATACTGTTCCTCACACGTTCTTGTCAACTGCTGGAAATGGCCCACCTTGATCATCACTACAAAAGGTTTTTTTTCTCTCCTGCTGGTAATAGCTCACCTTACCTGATCACTCTCATTACAGTGTGTATGTAACACCCACTGTTTCATGTTCTCTGTGTATATAAAATCTCCCCACTGTATTTTCTCCTGCATGCATCCGATGAAGTGAGCTGTAGCTCACGAAAGCTTATGCTCAAATAAATTTGTTAGTCTCTAAGGTGCCACATGTACTCCTTTTCTTTTTGTCAGTTCAGGCTCACACTTCTCTATTATTTTAGGGTTTTTGTTTCCCAGGCCTCTTGAAACAGGTAAAAACAGTCACTGCTCCTTTCCCCAGAGGGCGAATCTTCAAAGGCTAGGTATCTATACAACCAGCACTGGGATTTTGCATTAAATCACCCCCTACCTAATGTACAGTCCAAGTATTCAGTTAAACAAAGAACAAATCACTGGCACACAAGAAAAACTGTACAACAGTGACCTACTCGGGTATCATAGAATATCAGGAGATCATCTAGTCCAACCCACTGCTCAAAGCAGGACCAATTCCCAATTTTTGCCCCAGATCCCTAAATGGCCCCCTCAAGGATTGAACTCAACTCTGGGTTCAGCAGGCCAATGCTCAAACCACTGAGCTACTCCTCCCCCCTAAAGGGTAAAATATAATCCTTCTATCCAAGAAATGAACAAAGGTTAATACTTATTGACGTAATTCATGTTCTTAGGAGAGCTTTATGGGCACACCATCACCACAATGAAATCCATCAGAATGTCCTCCATTGTGGGGGGAAGAGGCGCTCTGATAACTAGTTTTCAGAAGAGTTTCTATAAATTCTCACTTTGAGTGCAACAACAAAAAAAGTGTACTTCATGTTCCGGACATCTCAAAGTGTACTTCATGTTCCGGACATCTCAAAGTGTACTTCATGTTCCGGACATCTCTTGAAGAGAGCACACCAAAGAATGTAGTGACAGATGTGGACCAACATAATTTAAAATCTGAATAGTTTTCTAGTGCTTTATATGGGTATAATTTTTTTGGCACAAAAAATAGAAATCACTCTGACCATACAAGTCAGAGACCCAATCTGGTCATGCAAATAGAAAAGATAAAACAGTTAGCAACCTTTCATAACTGTTGTTCTTCAAGATGTGTTGCTCGTGTCCATTCCATTCTAGGTGTGCGTGCATCACATACACAGTTGCCAGAGATTTTTTCCTTAGTGGTATCCAAAGGGCTGGCCCTAGTGCCCCGCTCACAGGCACCAGTATAAGGAATGCCACCAGTTCTGCACCTTCTCAGTTCCTTCTTGCCGATAACTCAGACAGAGTGGTAGGAGGACACGTCATGGAATGGACATGAGCAATACATCTCGAAGAACAACAGTTACAAAAGGTTGGTAACCCTTTTTTCTTCGAGCGCTTGCTCATGTCAATTCCATGCTAAGTGACTCACAAGCAGTATCTCCAGAAGTAGGCTCAGAGATCATGGACGTACTGACTGCAACACCGCTCTACCAAAACTGGCATCGTCACAGGCCTGCTGGGTGATGGCGTAGTGGAATGCGAAGGTATGAATCAAAGACCATCTAGCGGCCCTGCAGATTTCCTGGACTGGTATCGGCATGAGAGACACTGTTGATGAAGCCTGGGCCCTTGTGGAATGAGCTGTCACAATGGCCAGCGGCGGGATGTTCACCAGCTCAAAACAAGCTCAGATGCAAGCAGTGATCCAGGCAAGATCCTTTGGAATGACACTGGTAGTCCTTTCATTCAGTCCACCACCGCTGAAAAAACTGCACAAATGTGCGGAAGGGCTTAGTCCTTTCAATATAGAAGGCCAGGGCCCACCTAATGTCTAAAGTATGTAGCCGATGTTCCTCACTGGTGCTGTGAGACTTTGGAAAAAAGACTTGCAGAAAAATGTCCTGGTTGTTATGGAACTGAACCACCACCTTTGGTAGTAAGGCCACGTGGGAGCGCAGCTAGAGCTTGTCTTTGAAGAACACCGTATAAAGGGGTTCTGAAGTCAGGGCTTTGATTTTGGAGACCCTTCTGGCATAGGCGCCAACTTCCCCTCTTTTCCAAGGGTGTTAGACCTCCCCTCTCCCCCCCCCGGCCCCACCCTCACCTCATCCCTTCCATGAGGCCCTGCCCCTTCCCCCACCTCTTCCCACCCCTTCCCCACCCCCATTCCAAACCCTACCCCAAAATCCCCATCCCAACTCCATTCCCCCCCCCCCCATTCCAACTCCTTTCCCAAATCCCTGCCCCGGCCCCGCCTCCTCCCCTGAGCACGCCACGTTTCCGCTCCTGGAGCATGCAAATAGCTGTTTGGCAGTGGCCAGGTGGGAAACGCTGGGATGTAGGAGGAGGAGTGGGGATGCGGCGTGCTCAGGACGGGAGGAGGAGGAGGTGGGGTAGAGGGGGAGGGGAGCTTGGCTGCCGGTGGGTGCAGAGCACCCGCTAATTTTTCCCCATGGGTGCTCCAGCCCCAGAGCACTCACGGAGTCGGCACCTATGCCTTCTGGCCAACATAATCACCACTAGAAAGGTGACATTCCATGAGAGGAGCAGTAGAGAACAAGATGTCAACAGCTAGAAGGGGGATCCCATGAGCCTTGACAGGACCATGGGGAAATCGGTTCGCAGGCTTGTTGGTAGAGTCTTTCTAAATCCTTGAGGAAACACCTTGTGGGAAAAGACTGATCTGCCTTGGACCAGAGGATGGAAGACTGAGATGGCTGCCAAGTGAACCTTGACCGAAGATCGGGCCAGACCCTGGTGCTTGAGTTGGAGCAAATAGTCCAAGATGGACTGCAGAGAAGACCAAGATGGAGATGGAGATTCTATTCCGAGGCCCACAAGTGAAACGATTCCACTTTGCCACCTATGTAGCCCTGGTGGATGACTTGCTGGACCTGCTCTGAGCAGGCCCACTTCTTGGGGTTCAGTCATGCAGAACCCACCCCATCAGGTGTAGAGAGGTGAGGTTCAGGTGAAGCAACTGGCCTTCGTCTTACAAAATCAGGTCCAGACACAATGGCAGCTCCAGTGGAGTTGCCACCTAGAGGTCCAGAAGTGTGCCAAACCAATGCTGGCATGGCCACGCCAGAGCTATCAAGATAAGCTTTGACTTATTCCTCTTGATCTTTAGGAGGAGCTTGTGAACCAAGGGGATCGGTGGGAAGGAATACATCAGCCGCCCGCCCACGAGAACAGGAAGGCATCAGACAGGGAACCCTTGCTGAGCCCGCACATCAAACAGAACTTGTGGCATTTCCTGTTCCGTCTGCCAGCGAACAGGTGCACTTGGGGACTTTCCCACTTCTGGAAGATAATACCGGGTGAAGAGACCACTTGTGGCAAGAGGAAAAGGACCTGTTGAGGTGATCTGCCAATGCATTCTGATTTCCTGGGAGATGTGCCGCTTCGAGGTGGACATCATGGTTCACACAGAAGTCCCACAGTCAGAGGGCCTCTTGACACAGGGCTAAGGAGCAAGCTCCCCCTTGCTTGTTGACGTAAAACATCAAGGTTCTATTGTCCGTCAAGTCCTGCACCACCCTGCCTGACAGCTGGGTAAGAAACATTTGGCAGACCAGGCATATCACCCTGCGTTACCTAGGGAGGTGGTGGAATCTCCTTCCTTAGAAGTTTTTAAGGTCAGGCTTGACAAAGCCCTGGCTGGAATGATTTAATTGGGGATCGGTCCTGCTTTGAGCACGGGGCTGGACTAGATGACCTCCTGAGGTTCCCTTCCAACCCTGATATTCTATGATTCTATAAGTGCCCTGACGTTTATATGCAGAGTTTTTCCTGGGGCCAGAGACCCTGAGTCCTGAGATGGCGAAGGTGGGCTCCCCACCCCAGGTCTGATGGGTATGGAGCTGCAAAGGGCACCCCCCCCTTTCATCTCTGAACATGGGTCTGCCCACCAAGTCAGAAACATTAAGACAGGTGGTAGAATCGTGAGAACCAAGTCCAAGTGGTGCCTGCCCTGGGAGTAGGCCGATGCCAGCCACATCTATAGGGCTCTGAGGCATAGCCATGCATACTGCACCACATAAGTACACACAGACATGTGACCTAATAGCTTGATGCACACACGGGAGGTCTTAAGTGGGTGAGCTGTGACACAGGTGATTGGATCTGACATAGTTTGGAACCGGGCCTCTGGGAGGTAGGCCCTGGCCTGAGTGGAGTTGAGCACTGCCCCTATAAATGCTATTCTCTGGACCAGGACTTCCGTTGATTTTTGTTCATTTATTAACAGGTCCAGCACCCAAGAGGTGACCCACACTAAGCCAATGCTGTGTTGAACCTGATCTTGCAAACGGCCTTTGATCAGCCAATTATTGAGGTGGGATACATTTGTACACCTCGACATCTCAGGTAAGCTGCAACCACCGCCATACACTTTGTAAAAACCCACAGGGCTGCTGACAGGCTGAAGGGAATGTGGTTAACTGATAGTGGCATTGGCCCACCACAAACCAAAGAAATCTCCTGTGGTCATGGAAGAAGGAAATGTGGAAATAAGCATCCTTGAGCAGTGTACCAATCTCCCAGATCCAGGGAGGGAATGATGGAGGCAAGGGAGACCATGCGGAACCTCAATTTCCTGAGATATTTGTTGCGATGATGCAGGTCCAGGATGGGCCGCAGGCCCCCTTTGGCCTTCAGGATTAGGAAATATCAGGAGCAGAACCCTTCCCTCTAAAGTCTTGAGGAAAATCCTCTACAACCCCACATGGGTCCACCTCCTGGACGAGAAGCTGCTTGTGAGAAGGGTCCCTGAAGAGGGATGAGAGGGAGGGGTGGACAAAAACTGTGGGATGTATCCAACTGACAAAACACTGAGCACCCAATGGTCTGATGTTATGTGGGACCATCCAGTGTGGAAGGGAAACAGGAGGTCCCAAAAACAAGAGAGAGGATGGACCCTCAAGTCTGGTATGCCATCCTTGGGCGCACCCTCAAAAGGCCTGCCTGGACCCACCAGGGAATCTACTTGAGCCTGAGTGGAAGGCTGAGGTGAAAGGCAGAGGTTGACGATGCCTACAGCCCTTCCCTTGCTTCTTATAGGAATGCTGTCTGGGAGGCCCCGAGAATCTGGGAGGCTGTTGAGGCCAGAAATGCTTCCTGGAGGCCAGGGGCATGTATAGGCCCAGGGAGCAAAGCATAGCCCTTGAATTCTTGAGGCCATGCAGATTGGAGTCCGTCAGAGAACAGGGCAGTGCCCTCGAAGAGAAGGTCCTGCACTGACTGCTGCACCTCATGAGAGAGGCCTGATGACTGGAGCCACAAACAGCGCTTCATGGTGACCACCAGCACCATCCTTCTGGCTGCTGAATCAGACTCATCCAGAACTGCCTGGAGAGAGGCTCTGACCACAGTTTTGCCCTCCCTCAGGATGGCTGTGAACTTCTGCCTCAACTCTTGCCGCAGGGAGTCTCGAAATTGGCCATTGAGTCCCACAAGTTAAAAACATACCTCCCCATCAATGCGTGTTGGTTACAAATACAAAGTTGGAGGCTGCCCATGGAAGAAACTTTTCTCCTGAACACATCCTGTCTCTTGGCCTCCTTATTCTTTGGGGTGGCACTGGGATGCCTTTGCCTGTCTCTCTCATTCGTGGCAGACAAAACCAGGGATCCTGGGGGGTCAGGGATGTGAACAAAAGTACTCGAACCTGGCAGCCAGTACACAGTACTTCTTTACTATCCATTTTGAAGGGGCAGACAGGAAGGGGTCTGCCATAGAGCCCTGACTGGTCCAAACACCACTTCATTGACCGAGAGAGCCACTCTAGAGGGAGCTACTGCAGCCAAGATATCTATCAGGCTGTGAGTGGACTCCTTCAGCTCCGAGTTTGTGGCAACCCCCTTCAGGAGCTCCTGATGGACCCTGAAATTGTCCAGAGGGAGCACGTTAGAAGGGCTTGCTACCACCTTGTCTGGAGACAATGAAGAGAAGGCTAGTGCCATGGGAGGGTCAGGTGCTTCCTCCCCCACCTGTACCACCTCCTTCTGCGACCTCGGTGCTGGGGTTAGGGCCAGAGTCAGAGTCCGGTACTGGCTGGGACAAAGCAGTGGCTCTCTTCTTGGATATGACCAAGTATGACCACTGGGAAGGGGGTCCTGGTACTGGGGGAAACCCCCATGGTTTCCAATACTGCTACTGAATGGGCCAGTGTCCTGGTGGCCAGGCAATGGCAGCGGGGCCAGTACCAAAGTCCATTGCACATGACAGGTACCAATACTTTTTCAGTGGGGTGAAGGACTCTTCTCCTGGAGACCATGGGGGGGCTGTGCCCAGTTCTGCCTCCAGGCAGTGTCAGGGAATTGGTGACCCATGTTGGGTCAGGGACTGTTGCTGAGGGGCCATGCAGGGTTTCCTCCCGGAAGGTGCTTCCACTGTCAGTGCCGCAAAGGAGCTCTCTTGCGCCCTTTCTGTCCCTGGTAACCCTGACAGGCATGGGACCTTAGGAATTGGGCCATATCAGACGGGACAAGAAATCCTTCTCAGGCTGGAAGGCTTCTGGAGTTGAGGGGCCCTCAGGTGCGTGGTACCATGATCACTCCCAGGAATCACTGGAGCCGACCGCAGCTCTGGGAAGGAAAAGTGGCTCAGCATGGGTCTCACTACACCTGCTTCTCCCCTCATCTCTCTTTGGTGCCGGGGAGTGTCCTCTTTTGGCGCATTTTTTCTTTTGCTTCTTCCTTGGCAGCGGGGATGGAGAACAGTGCTGGCAAGAGCACAATGGTAGCAGTGCACTTTGCACAGAGGTCAAAGTACTTGGCACCGATTTGGAGTGGGACAGCTCCGAGGCTGGTCTGAGGGCTGCCTCCATTAGCAGAGCCTTCAGGTGAATGTCTCTGTGTTTCAAAGTCCTTGGTCTGAAGCCCCTGAAGATTCCACACTTCTCCTTAACGTGAGCTTCCCTGAGGCACTTTACACAGGCCGTATGTGGGTCACTCACTGGCACAGGCTTGCCACAGAAGGAGCATGGCTTGAAGCCTGGGAACTGGGGCGTGCCCAGTCCCTGGGACAACTAGCTAAACTGCACTATATACACCAAGACTGATATCTAAACTTACTACGTACAAAAACTATATACACTAGATCAGAGTCCAAATCACTCTTATGAAAGCCTTGCAAAGCAAGAAGGGCTTTCCAGGCAACCATCACGGGCAGTAAGAAGGAACTAAGAGAGTGTGGAGCTGGCAGCATCCCTTATACTGGCACAAGTGTGTGGGGTTCCAGGGGAAGCTAGGGCCAGCCCTATGGCTATCACTAAGGGA